>NC_053125.1:28642572-28652572 GCF_010015445.1 Perca fluviatilis | reverse complement strand
ATGTCAGGCAAGTTGTTGGGGAAGGCGTGACCCCCCCCCCTTTCTTCCCCCCTCCTCTCTCTCCCCTTTTACCCTTCTCCCCTCCCTCTCTCTCCCTTTACCCTCCCCTTCCCCCCCCCCCCCTTTCATGGAACCCCCCCCTCCCCTCCCTCTCTCCTTTCTAGAAGCACCCCCTTTCCCCCCTTTCCCCCCCCAACAAAACTCCTGTCCAATTAAAGGCCTAAAAATGCCCAAAAGATAATTAAAAATACATAATGTTCTGCTTGTATTTAAGAGCACTGTTGTAGTCATTGTTGAAAATACTCTTGACGAAGGTCCAGAGAGACCCAAACGGAAAGAGCAGGGTGCGTGATCTTTTTTTTTTTAATTAAGCATAAATCAAAGAAACTATTGAAGCTGATTGCAAGCAAAAAATACCACAAATCAGTTTGTTCCCACACCTCCAATGTTAGGATTTGTTGGATAATAATTTTAAACTCAATATCCTTTTTTTTTGATTTTGGACTTTTTCCAATCAGACAAGCCAAGACACTTGAAGACGACACCTTGGGCTCTGGGGCAAACTGCGATGCTTAATTTTCCTAAAACAATTAATTGAAAAATTGAGAACCAAGAAGAACTTACCTTCTTAGATACAAGCTTTGTGAAATCTGCCCAAAACAGAATCCAAGTCGGTATTTAACTGAAACTGTGTGAAAGAGGTCTGAGATTTAATTTCAGTGGAGGTTTGGCTCCTGCAATATTTATTTAAAATTTCACCTATCTTGAGAAAAGTGGCACAAGTCCAGATTGCAGACGTACACTTGGGACTTTCCCTGACTTTCCCTCCAGGGGCGTAGCAAAATATTCTGGGCCCTGTAGAAAGGCATTTTCTCAATGGGCCCCTCCCCACATCCACAGCTATTCATTCGAGCATCTTTTTGGGCCCTTCTCAAATGAGGGCCCTGGGTACTCACTCCCCTTTTCACCCCCAGTCCGACACCCCTGTTTACCTCCACCGTTGCAGCAGAAAATCATGGTCACGACTTTTTGTTCACTGTGATCAAACATTTATTTATGTCCTATAACTGTGAGTGCTTTCAAAGTTCCTCATCATGACAACTTGATGATCCAAGTACATTTTCTTAACAATTGTATTACAAAAAAACTTGATTATTTCCATTTCATGCTATATACTTTATACTTGTACTCCACTCATAATAAAAGTGTTCTTCTCCATGACGATGTTATCAAACGCTTAATGACACCCCAATCGTATACTTTCACTCATTTACAGTACTTTTAATATTATTGTGCAGGATGTGATGGGAGTAAGGTAAATTTGTGGGACAGTGGAATGAAACAAATCAAAGAAACAGAGGTCATTCCTTAAATGTTACAGGAACACTTCACACAGCCGAGTCATTCATACTGTGTGTTGTGGCTTGACGTACCTTTTGTTATCTGATACCGTTCTCATTAACATTTGCAGATCAACACCAAAGCACTTATGGCGTTTTTCCATTACATGGTACCTGCTCGACTCGCCTCACCTTTTTTTGGTTTTCCCATTATGAAAAAAAGTCCCTGGTACCTGCCAACTAGGGATGTAACGATTACAGGTGTAACGGTAAACTGCGATAAAAATGTTGACGATAACAATTACCGTTTTCATTTAAGTCAGGGGGTGTCGAACTCGACTTCACTAAAGGGCCACACTGGAAAATGAGAATCACATTAAGGGCCAGACGTGTTTGACATGATTTCTTTCAACTGAAAAGTTGAAAAATACCTGTGACTGTATCATTTGTGTCTCAAATAGCCTTCTCACTAACAGTTTGGTCGACATAAAGCCCTAAAAAGTCAGCAAAAAAAGTTCCTTAGCCATCACAGAGTTAAGCAAATCAAAGATAATTTTTTTTTTACAACAACCTCATTCAGAGCCTGAATATGTAAACTCTCTGGTTCTATGGCAATTTCTGAGCCTCAAAGTCGGCAAATCTGCCAAATTCTGCTTTGAGTGTTGCACAACTGCAGTCTGTAAAACAGTTTCCCGTCTTTTTGGTTTGGCGCACAACTAGGCGGGCCAAAATCTATTATATATATGAACATAAATTGATATGCGGAAATCTACTGGAAATGTTCCTGACAAATAAGCTGTTTACATGCTGAACCCTTGTTCCTTTGATGTTAAAAGTTGCACTTTTGATAAGGTTTTGCCTATATATTTAAAAAAAATACCGCGATAATAACCAAAAACCGTGATAATTTTGGTCACTATAACCGTGAGGTTAAGTTTCCATACCGTTACATCCCTACTGCTAACAGGTACTTTTTTTAGGATCACCTCGGTCGAGGTTCCAAGCGAGCTGAGGCGAAACCAAAAGGGTGACATGAAAACACTGCAGACTACTGATTGGTCGGAGAGAATCGTCACTAATCATCCCGTCATCGTCGTTAGCGACAGACGGGGATGTCCTGAACGTGAAATTACGAATCCCACTATGGCCACGCCAAGACTCGCCCTTCAATAGCGTTGGAGGCATCTATGCTTACGCAAGGTAACGTAACCCCATTTGTACAGGTCCTGTCCCCTTGACCAATCGGCTATCCTAACCTTAACCACTCAAGGTCAAATGCCTAACCCCCAACCAATCGAGGTGCTTCATAGGGCGAGTCTTGGCGTGGCCATAGGGGGATTCATAATTTTGCGTCCTGAACAAACCCGCCATTTTTAAATAGTTTAGCCAGCGGTGGTTTTTTTGCTGCCTCCAGCTTTTTTTGAAACTAAATTTGTCTTCTGGCAACAGCCACATGCTGAGAATGAAAAACACAACACACCTTCAACGTTCTGTGTGTGTGTCGCGTTAGGTCAGATGACGACCAGCCATGATCGCCTCACGCATGAGGCGGGACTAAATCTGCAAAGGAAAATTGAGAATGGGCACCGTGGTCGAGTAGAGCCGAGTAGAGCTGGTACTAGCAGTGGGTAAGCGCCATTAGCCTAATGTCCGACTTAGAGGCAAAACCCACGGTGAGGTAGGCAAAACGTTCGTTTGAAGATTAATGAGCTGATATTTCCTTTAACAAGAGCCTGTTATGTGTTTTCTACATCGCTGTCCATCGATGTTGGTGTCGGACTCGTCATCAAAAACAGGAACAGTCGTCCAAAAACACAATCCAACATGAGCAGCAGTTTGTGAAGTGGACGCAGCTTCAGTTTCATGTCGCGGGGGTTGTGAGCTGTTACCGGTGACTTGATTGGATAAACAAAACGTGATTGGTGGATGAGTGGGACTCCAGCTGGTGTGATTGGTTCCATCCTCTCCATCTGACTGGTCAGTTCCAGACGCTGTAAGAACCATTGCACCATGTTCTCCATGTTGTTGTGCCGTGTACGTTAAGACAGAAACTGCCGAAACACCGTAAAAGGAATGGCAGGTTTCCACGGAGCAGGAGTTTTAGGCGCCAACGTGGCCGAAGCAACCGATTGGTCAGGTGATCAGTTTGGGGGAGGGGTGTCACACTCGAGACTGTCGGAGATCATCAGGCAGAGTTGAGCGAACGACGGACGCTCCTCCGGTCTCTGAAACAGAGAACAAAAGTCATAAAGTATGTATTCAAACCTGATATAATATCGATATATTGCCCAGCCCTAATTCAAAGCTGTCCCTGAACCGTAACCTATGAGAACAAGTCCTCCAAAGTGTGCATGTCGTTTATTCCTCCCCATTTCCTTCGTCATATCTAAACCAGAGAAAGTAACCGACGCAGTTTTAAACACGTCGTTAACGTTGTGAAACGGTTGAACTTTGGTTTGGTCAAATCAGAGGGTCATCTTCCCATTCCCAGGTGCGTTTGGACCTTGGCGCATTGCTATTATGATGGAGGATTTACACCGTAATATTTTTATTTGTAACTTTTTGCATGTGTGTGTGCTGCTGTGCGTCCCTGTGTGTGTAACAAGCATAGTGTGTGTGCGCACTGTGCCTAAGCCTAGGCACATTTTACTAATGCTCTGTTAAAATAATGAAATGCTGCGTTATTGACTTTAGACCAGGTTTTTGTTGGTCAACGGCGCGATCACTTCCCGCTGCCTCAAGATAGCAATACTCCCAGAATGCACCTGAACACACCTCCCTGTAAGACCAGCACGCCCAGAATGCACCTGAACACACCTCCCTGTAAAACCAGTACGCCCAGAATGCACCTGAACACACCTCCCCGTAAGACCAGCACGCCCAGAATGCACCTGAATACACCTCCCTGTAAGACAACGCGGGCGCTGGACGGGAAATTGACAACTGCGTCGGTCTTAAACTAGCAAAGACCCTTGAGTCGGGCTTTGCGCTGCGCTGAGCCGGGTGCAAGATAGGGCCCACTGTCTGCCACTGATGTTGGAATGTGTTGCATTGTGTAGACATCTGCCGCTTGAAAACAGATCAGGACTGCAACTTTTTTAAGGGGCTATTAGTGTTCATCAAAGCCTGTAATAGCAACTGGAAGTCAAAGGACAAAACCAGAAATGGAACAAACAAAAATCTAACAAATCTGCTATAAATAATTCTCCATACAATCATGCCCTTCAACACGTTCATGCATTATTAGCTATTAGCATTCTAGCCAGATCCACAGATTTAGTAAATAAAGTGATAGATAGTTTTGTTTAGAAACTGAAGAGGAAAAAAACTGTATTATAATCAGTATTTTTGGTTTTGGTCATCCCAACAATCATTTTTCAGCTTAAAATCAATTCAAAATGCAGGTCAACTGGCCACTAAAATATACTAACAAACTCAAATTTAATTTTTTGTATTTATTATTACTGACGGAACATGATTGGGAACCATATTTAGCAGTACTTCATACAGTGTATTTAGAATAAAAACACAGTAGCATGTTGTTTCTCACGGTTCTCACCTCGTGCCAACTGATCTGCATGATGTCATAGATGGCGGGCGTGGCCATTTTGGGCCTGTAGAGGCGGTGACCCTTGGTAACCAAGGTTACCACCTCGTGGTTCTGACTCTGTTCGAACGGCATGCGGCCCTCAGTGAAAACCTCCCACATCAGCACACCTGGAGACACAAACGACACAGGTTTCAATAAGTCGGGAGCGTTATTGTAAAAAGTGTTCCTAGTTCGGTGTTTGGTGTTTTAAGCCCCCAACTTCGTCTTCCAGGCCTGGAAGGCACTAGGATTAGGCAACGGTTAGGGTTAGGAGCCTTGAAGTCGATGTTGGGGGCTTAAAACACCATTGAGCTCCCAGTTCACACCAAAGATTCACAATGAAACCGCTTTCGAACGTAGTTGCAAGTTTCAACTTGCAGATCTTTGGTCTAAAGTGGGCTTTAGTTTGTTGCAAATAAGTTGTAAAATGTGCAAAAAGAGGCTGATAGAGATGTGATGATTATACTCGATGATGTATTGATGTTAAAGTGTGCGTACCAAAGGACCAGACGTCCGACTTGCTGCTGTATTTGCAGAAGTTGAAGACTTCAGGAGGCGACCACTTCACTGGGAACTTGGCTCCGGATGAGCTGGTGTACTGGTCGTCTAACACGTATCTACAAAACGCACAACAACATTTAAATGTGACAAGAATAGCCACAGTGCAATCTTTCTGCCTTGTTTTAGGCATTGGTTTGTGGACGGCCGTTTTGAAGCCAGGAGTTGGCATTTTGACCGTAACTATCTTGGTGTTTTGGAGCCAGAAGTGACCATATTTGGACAAGAGGGTGGGCAGGATGACGCCGCTAAGCCAGTGTTGTTTATGGTTGCAATGGCGCTTGCAAATTCGCAAAATTTTTAACACTTCTGAAGATACCAGCTAATGCTAGCAAGCTTTGGTGCTACCGGACGCTGAACAAGACATTTTTAGATGAGCAAAAGACACACGCTTGGTTTTAAGACACTCTAGATAAAGGACGGCAGATAAACATGTAAATGTGTTGGGATTAAGTTTGTACCTGGCCATGCCAAAGTCAGACACCTTCACCACCAGACAGTCGTTCACCAGACAGTTTCTGGCAGCCTGCAGAGGAGGTGAAGAAGGGAAAAGAGAGGAGAAGGAAACAGAAAGAAACGTCTTATTGTATTGAGCAGTTCTAAGTTTGCTGTACTAGTACACACTAGCAGCGTAGCTTCAGGAATGTCCAACACTTCGGCCCAGACTGAAATATCTAAAAAGGTTTTGGATGGATTGGCACCAAATTTAGTACAGACATTTACGGTGTACAGACAATGAATCACAGCGACTGTGGTGACTCCTTGACTTCTCCTCTAGCACCACCCTTGAGGTCTACATTTATGTGTTTTTTGTGAAATGTCTCAACTATAAAATGGATTGCAATTAGGGGTCATGATTTTCTGAAACAAAAATTGTCAATTTATGTCGAGTATTGAAATCAAAAGCAGAATCTACGATTCCAATATTTTTTTCTCTCTCCACCCCCTCATCTCACTTGCACATGTCCGGACAAAAAAAATTGTTGAAGTGAATGGAATCACAACCTTAAAATCGAAAGATGAATCGAAACGTGTTTTTTTCGAGAATCGTGACACGTTTCATTCATTCTTCCCTTATGATGAATTGTAATAAGTTCTGACTATCCATCTAAAAATTTTAGCAAATTTCACATCATTTTACAGACCAAAAATATTTAAACTTTGTTGAAGGAGCCACAACTACAATTTAGACCCTCTACAATAAAGGTTGGTGAAGTTACTAACAGTATATGTACACATGTTTGCCTTAAACTGATTGTTAAAACACAAGCTTTCATACAACTGAATTTTCAGGTAATTTATGTTTTTTGTTTCAGTATGGGACATGCTTGGAAAACATGACTTTGCTACAAGCAGCAATACAATTCAAAGTAGCTGTGGAAACAAGCAGTATTAGCATGTCTCCATGTGGGGTTAATTGCTGAATAAGTTTCTGTGTTCTGGGTTAAAAAGTTCCTGTGGTAGAAAACGTGGCCGCAGAATCCAGTCAGGATGGAGAAAAAAAACCTAGCCTGGGAAAACCCTGACGAACTTCCGGCAAACTTAAGATTTGCTCTGCAAGTCCGTCTGGCCGAGAGCCCATTCAAGCCCATTTCCAATTTTTCCAAATCAAGGCACCAATCACAACCGTTGAGGCGGGCTTTACATGATGCAACATGCTCGCTGGTTGGGATATTTTTCCGTCGCTCTGCATACGTCATCTCCTTCATCGCTCTGATTGGTCCATCCAATTACGCCCAGAGGCATTTGAGCAGCATCCGTTGGTGATGCCCCTTTGGAAATGGGCTGTGAATGATCCTTCCCCAGACCCACTTTCAGTTACAGCTGACTGGAATATCAGATGCGTAAGGTGTAAGTTACCAGATCTCTGTGGATGAAGCCGTTGGCCTCCAGGTGCTCCATGCCCTTGCTGACGTCCAGGCAGATACTCAGCAAGGACCCCAGGTTGAAGCTGCCCCGGCGCTGCCGGAGGAAGTTCAGCAGGCAGCCGTTCTCCATGAACTCTGTGACGATGTAAATGGGATTCTGCTGGCTGCACACTCCGTACAGCTGCACCAGTTTAGGGTGAGACAGTCTCCTGAAGAAAACGCACACATTATAGACAGTTCTGTCAGCTCAGTTCCTCACAGTTGTTGTTCGGACAGACCTGCCCCCACTGCTAAAAGAAAATCCTAAAGGAAACACTGCCGCGATTTACTCATGGAAATCAGAACGGTTTTGTTTCACCTTTCGTCTACTTTCTTTTGTCTTGCTTTAGTTTTTATTGTCAGCTTATCACAAAAGACGAACTTGCCTCACAGCTCAGGTTTTGCTACAAATTCAACTCTGGAAAAGTTCCACTGAAAATCAAATGGTAAGTTACTCAATACTGGTTTACTCCTAAAACTTCTGAACCTCATGAACAACTATTTCAACTATAGTTGTTACAAACTGAGGCATTGACCAGAGCAGCATTGCATCATTAATCAAAGGCCGTGCCCCACTTTTGGTGGGAAAAACATCCTTAGTGATCATCACTAAGTTAACTGCTGGGGGAAATGTGACATGGGGGAAATGTGACGTTATATTTTCTGTTATTAGAGGCCACCCTAGTTCAGAGGACAGGAGGATTACTGCATGTTGTTGCAATTCTTACTCGTCTCCACTAGATGGCAGCCTAAGTCAAAGGTAGATATGCCACTTAATGCTCTTCTTTAACAATTAATTAAACTATTATTAATCCAGAACTCTACTGCCTGGCTGTTAACTACAACAGGAAAGAGAAAGCATATTACCCCAGTTTTAGCTCCCAGTGTCTTTTACTTTTGTATAAGGCTCTTAAAGGTTTGGGACCGGCCTACATTACTAATTCTTTGTCGTTTTATAATCCTTCACAGCCGCTTAGACCGTCTGCTGCTGGTGTAAGTATCATTTTCAATAATGTCATAATTATGAGATATTGAAATTTGTGTAGAAGTCATACAGATACTAGTGAGATATTTTGTATCATACAATGTATAACGGTTTATTTATTGATTTGTTTTTGGCTGTAATGGGTTTCCTTACATAATGAGCCCCAGACAACACCAAATAGTTTAGACAACAATTGAAAGTAGGCACTGCTTTAACTTAGTAATTGTCACATTGTTTTATTGTTCCTCTGCTTTTCTGTTTTATTATTTCTTTGATGCTTATTGGATTGCTTGGTTTTTGCACTTGTTTTATTATGTTTTCCTAGCACCATGAACCTGATCTTTTCTGCAGCCCCCCCCCCCCCTCTCCTCCTCACATCATGACTTTAGCCTCCTCGATGAAGTCCTCCTCGTACATGGCTCCCTCTCTGATGGCCTTGATGGCCACCCGGTGCTGAGCCCTCCACTTGCCGAGCCTCACCAGACCGAACTGGCCGCTGCCCAGCTCCTTCATGAACGTCAGCTCGCTGGGGTCGATCTCCCACTTCTCTGGACGGAGGGAAAACCCAGGGGGGAGGAGGAAGGTAAGAGAGGTGCGTTCATGGATGCAGACTGTTTTAAAAAGCTGAGCGGAGTTTCTGTCCGGACTCACCGTAGCTGAAGCCGGCGGTGGACGGAGCAGACTTTTCCTGTTTCCCTACAGGATACCTCAACCTGGCAACAAGACCTGAGTTATAGATAAATGACAGAGAGAAATGTTCACACACGTAGCCCACAGTATGCATGAAAGCAAATGTCAAAGCTAATGAAAGGGAACTTGGATACAAGTGTATGTCCGTGCGTACTTCGCCCACAGCAATACCTTCCCAGTTAGAGAAGAAATGCCGTAAACATATTCTCTGTAAATCTTTACAATCATTCCCCGAAAGAACCAAGCAAGCCGGACTTGTTACATGGTCCAAAATCTCTTAAAAACTTGATATTTTCAGCGTGTTGCTCGCTGGCTCGAAGTTTCTTGTCGTTTCCTGTAGTATGGGGACTTTTGGGAATGGCAACACACAGGGAGCGGAAGGTGCGGGACAAAGCCTGACATCTGATGTCATCTAATGTTAGGCTTTATCCTAGAAATGTAGTTTAGTTGTTCCAGGCTATTAACTTTGGTGAACCTCTGACTTTTCATCCAGCGCCTAGTCTGGCTACCACCAGACCAAGCTCAATCTTTTAAGATTGAACATTAGTCTGGGGATAGTCTGCTCTGTATTTTCTACTGCACAAGAGGCGTGATCAACGGGCATAGTTCAAACGACTCTGTGCGTTAGTAAAAGACACCATATCACCCAGCCCATAATTCTTTCTTTCTCAGTCAGACCGAACGAGCACATTTACCTCAACGCAAGAAACACAGCGAATCGTCACATTTTTGACAAAATAGTTCACCTGCTGCGTTGTGTTTGTGGTACTCGATCAGGTCGGGGATAGAGCTGAACAAGTGTTTCTCGGCGAGGTAAAACTGTTGAGGCGTCCCTTGGGTCACCTTGATGTGGTAATGTTTTATAGCGGCACTTCCATCCCTGCCAACACCACAACAACAATATCATCACAACAATGTGACTTCTCAGCTC
>NC_053125.1:28582572-28632572 GCF_010015445.1 Perca fluviatilis | reverse complement strand
ATATTTAACCACATGTAACAGACTGCTGGAATGCCTGGTTACCTATTATAAATACCAGACTGTACAATAAATAGTTTGCATTCAAAGCACAAGATCAGAAAGTACAGTCGTGAAAAAATTAGGACACCATGCTAAAGTTGACTAAAAAGAGGACTAAAAAAATCATCTTTTGGAAATTGATCTTAATGCCTTAATTAAAAGAATTTGGAAAAATCCGACCTTTTAAGGACACCAATTTTCTTTGTGAATGAATAATGTATTGGGAATAAATAAATGTTCTTCCTTAAAATACAGGGGGCATAAGTGAGTACACCCCTATGTTAAATTCCCATAGAGGCAGCCAGATGTTTATTTTTAAAGGTCAGTTATTTCATGGATCCAGGATACTATGCATCCTGATAAAGCTCCTTTGGTCCCCCACATCATCACATACCCTTCACCATACCCCCACATCATCACATACCCTTCACCATACCCCCACATCATCACATACCCTTCACCATACCCCCCACATCATCACATACCCTTCACCATACCCCCACATCATCACATACCCTTCACCATACCCCCACATCATCACATACCCTTCACCATACCCCCACATCATCACATACCCTTCACCATACCCCCACATCATCACAACACCTCCCCCACATCATCACATACCCTTCACCATACCCCCACATCATCACATACCCTTCACCATA
Organism: Perca fluviatilis; assembly: GCF_010015445.1. Taxonomy (NCBI): domain Eukaryota; kingdom Metazoa; phylum Chordata; class Actinopteri; order Perciformes; family Percidae; genus Perca; species Perca fluviatilis. Next base: position 28,631,865 of record NC_053125.1, on the reverse strand, counting down.
CCCCCACATCATCACATACCCTTCACCATACCCCCACATCATCACATACCCTTCACCATACCCCCCACATCATCACATCCCCTTCACCATACCCCCACATCATCACATACCCTTCACCACCCCCACATCATCACATACCCTTCACCATACCCCCACATCATCACATACCCTTCACCATACCCCCCACATCATCACATACCCTTCACCATACCCCCACATCATCACATACCCTTCACCATACCCCCCACATCATCACATACCCTTCACCATACCCCCACATCATCACATACCCTTCACCATACCCCCACATCATCACATACCCTTCACCATACCCCCCACACATCATCACATACCCTTCACCATACCCCCCACATCATCACATACCCTTCACCATACCCCCCACATCATCACATACCCTTCACCATACCCCCACATCATCACATACCCTTCACCATACCCCCACATCATCACATACCCTTCACCATACCCCCCACATCATCACATACCCTTCACCATACCCCCCACATCATCACATACCCTTCACCATACCCCCACATCATCACATACCCTTCACCATACCCCCACATCATCACATACCCTTACCACACCCCCACATCATCACATACCCTTCACCATACCCCCACATCATCACATACCCTTCACCATACCCCCACATCATCACATACCCTTCACCATACCCCCCACATCATCACATACCCTTCACCATACCTAGAGATTGGCATGTCGTCACCTTCCTAAAATAATTGCCTAAGTCCTTTTTTCAGGTTTTTCAGAAAACACAAAAAATAAAACTGCCTAAGTCACATGCTTTACATGGGCAGTTATACAAGGTGTAGAATCACATGACCTGTTCAACTGAGGATGTAAGCAATTTTAACAAAGGTGGCCAGCACCATGAGGAGATGATTTAGGCAAAGAAATAATTTTTGTTAAAAGTCATTTTTTTCAGGTTTTTCGGAAAACACAAAAAATAAAACCGCCTAAGTCACATGCTTGACATACGCAATTTTACTAAAGGTGTAGAATCACATGACCTGTTCAACTGAGGATGTAGGCAATTTTACCAGGTGGCCTGCACCATGAGGAGATGATTTAGGCAACAAAATCATTTTTGTTAAAAAATGACTTAGGCAATTATTTTAGGAAGGTGACGATGTGGTACTTTCCATAAGATCATCTCTCAATGCAAATTAAACCAGCTATTAGACTAACTGAAATAAAACCATGCCGATCTCTAGGTATGGTATTATTCCTCTTTTTAGTCAACTTTAGCATGGGTGTCCAAATGTTTTTTGACATGACTGTATATAAACCAGTTCGACATCAGCACTACCAGGACCCATACATACTCTTTATACATTAATGTATTCATGATTTAAAAAGGCATAAAATGCCATTTCACTGCATTCAGCAAAGTACTTTAAAATAAGTACTTTAAAGTTCTTATGAAACTTAAAATGATGTTAGATTGAACGTAAACATCATCGATTTCAATTTGGTGGTTCTTTTGCAACAAACTAAAGCCCACTTTAGACCAAAGATCTGCAAGTTGAAACTTGCAACTATGTTTGAAAGTGTGTATCTTCGGTGTGAACTGGGAGCTCGATGGGGTTTTAAGCCCCCAACATCGACTTCAAGGCACCTAACCCTAAACATTGCCTAATCCTAGTGCCTTGAGATAGATGTACCTTTAAACTAAACACAGACAGTTGAGTGGTTAAAAAGGTTTCTTACTGTCTCCAAACAGGTTGTACTCCTCGCAGCCCGGAGCCTGTTTTTCCGCCTGGCGACAGCAGAGCCACGCCCCTTCCTGCCAGAACTGAGGGTGAAACTTGGCCGAGACCACAGGGTTGTCTTTGATCTCTGCAGAGAGAAAGTTTCCGTGTTAAAAAAAAGGTTCACGTGTCAACTGGAGGGTCTGTTTCTGTTTCTGGAATAAGTATCATTTCATTTCAGTGACATTTAAAGTGCTCATATTATGCTTTTTGGCCTTTTCATTTGTGTTATCTATCTTTTTTGTGTTACGTTATAGGTTTACAAAGTGAAAAAGCCCAAAGTCCCACCCAAAGGGACTTACCATCTCCAACAGAAAACACTGTTCACCAACTGCTCCAAACTGCTCTATTGTAGTCCAGCCTTTACTGGCACGCCCTCATACTCTGCTTCTGACTGGCTAGTAGTCCTTACCTAGCTACTGTCAGGGCACGCCCTCATACTCTGCTTCTGACTGGCTAGTAGTCCTTACCTAGGTACTGTCAGGGCACGCCCTCATACTCTGCTTCTGACTGGCTAGTAGTCCTTACCTAGCTACTGTCAGGGCACGCCCTCATACTCTGCTTCTGACTGGCTAGTAGTCCTTACCTAGGTACTGTCAGGGCACGCCCTCATACTCTGCTCCTGACTGGCTAGTAGTCCTTACCTAGCTACTGTCAGGGCACGCCCTCATACTCTGCTTCTGACTGGCTAGTAGTCCTTACCTAGGTACTGTCAGGGCACGCCCTCATACTCTGCTTCTGACTGGCTAGTAGTCCTTACCTAGCTACTGTCAGGGCACGCCCTCATACTCTCCTTCTGACTGGCTAGTAGTCCTTACCTAGGTACTGTCAGGCCACGCCCTCATACTCTCCTTCTGACTGGCTAGTAGTCCTTACCTAGCTACTGTCAGGGCACGCACTCATACTCTGCTTCTGACTGGCTAGTAGTCCTTACCTAGGTACTGCACATGTGCGACTCCCAACAAAGATGGAACAGAAGTGAGATGCCTCACTCTGTAGTTAAAACAGAGAGCTCAACACACAGGGTGAAAAGAGGAGCTGCAGCAATGTGCAGTAGGCCTACAACAACAATATGGTGCTTTTTGAAAATTAAACCATGTAAACCTATTCTGATACAACCTCTAAATACAATTTTTAACCTGAAAATGAGCACAATATTTTAAAACTTTAAACAAATCTTCCTTTGTGTGGCTGAGTTGGAATATAAGGTTATAAAACTTAAATACTTAATCACTTTAGTACATGAATGTAAAGAGTTTAGATTCAAGATTCCTTTTATTGTCATTCAGCAAAAAAAAAATACACATAAACAGGGTTATAAAATAGAGCTCTATGAATAAATATATATACAAAAACTGAGTTTGGAGAGTTTTCTCATTTCCCAAATGTCTTTAAAGCTGCATTAATAGATTTTTGGCAACTTGCGGGCGGCAGAAACACACTGTAGGCATGTCGTTGTAAAACAGCTGTCAGATGCGTCCAAAAATGACATTATGAGAGCTGCTGTATGAGTTAAAAAGACACTATGAAAGCTTAATTTAAGGTGTTGCCATTATGATTTGAGGGATGTAAATGCTATGGATTCAGTGAGTTATGCGTGAGCTATAATCCGAATTTTAGCAGCTATTTGTTTTGTATTTTGGCAAATTTGCACCATGAAAAGTATGCCGAATTAGCTAATAGCTGTTCCTGTTTGCAGCGCACCCTTTAATGTACAGACAACTAACTGGATTACTTTGATGCTGAAGAAAACTTAAAAACGTGACGATTCTCGGGCTAATTCTGCAGCTGTAAGGAGCGTCTTTTCTCTATGATTTTCTAAGCAAATTTGTAGACTCCTATCCACTGCGGTCATCAAAGATAATGACTCACAGGAAGTGTTAGTCACACAGAATCTAAAAATACATGTATCATGTCTCTGTGTTTAGATTTACCAGAGTTATGACTCAGAAGCAGAGGGATTGTTGACATGAATTGAGTTTTACGGTCAAATTACATTTTGGACCCTTCTGAATCCTCATTTTGCTTAAAAGGTGTAGTGTGACACAATTGCAATTGTGTAACCAATGGTGACCTAGGTTTTTATAAATTACTTAGTAGGCCCCATTGTTTAATTTCAGTAACTTTTGGGTCCACCGCTGCCTTGATCTGTTAGTTTGTTGGAGTTATTTAAAGGAGTCTGGTGGCTTTGAAGAGAGCGGAGATAGCCGCTACGGTTCTCCGTCGTAAAGGGCTGTCTGACAGCGAGGTGAAGTGCTGAAAATATCCTAAATATAGCGTGAACTTAAACTGATAACGATGTTTTTAGGTGTCTAAAATGTGTTTTAGACACCACGTCACGCCAGCCTGCTTCTCCAAACTCTCCAAACGTCTACTGTAGCTAACGCACTGACTACGGAGAAGTCACTCAGACCACCGCACTGCAAATCATCCGAACTGTCAACTTAAGTCAGAGATTCTGAGCTCGTGATTCATAGTTTTTTTTTTTACTTTGGTGTGTTTAAGTGCTCAGAAACTTGCCTGTCCAGTTTAAACAACTTCTACGTGTTTCAAACTATAAATAAATCAAAAGTTAAGCAGAAACTGTAGTGTACACAACATGGTCAAACATGTGCGTACACTTGCTTAAGCGTACTTTTGGTTTTTTGGGGGTTACATCCCCTGTTTTTATGCATACATTTTCAATTTGAACATTTTTATGCTTGGCTCAGGGTGGAAAAGTTTGTGTAGCGATAAAGTGAAATGGAAACGGACTTAAGGCCCTATTTTAAGGATCAAAGCGCCTGGCGCAGGTGCGTTTAGGGCGTGTCCAAATCCACTTTAGCTAGTTTGACGACGGCATGGTTCAAAAGGGTTGTACTTAGTGTCTTCATTAACTAATTTTACTAATATGCTGTTAAAATAACAAAGAAATGCTGCGTTATTGACTTTAGACCAGGTTTTTGTTGGTCAATAGCGCGATCACTTCCCGCTGCCTCAAGATAGCAATACGCCCAGAATGCACCTGAAAACACCTCCATGTAAGACCAGCATGCCCAGAATGCACCTGAACACACCTCCCTGTAAGACCAGCATGCCCAGAATGCACCTGAACACACCTCCCTGTAAGACCAGCATGCCCAGAATGCACCTGAACACACCTCCCTGTAAGACCAGCATGCCCAGAATGCACCTGAACACACCTCCCTGTAAGACCTGCACACCCAGAATGCACCTGAACACACCCCCCTGTAAGACCAGCACACCCAGAATGCACCTGAACACACCTCCCTGTAAGACAGCACGCCCAGAATGCACCTGAACACACCTCCCTGTAAGGCCAGCACGCCCAGAATGCACCTGAACACACCCCCCTATAAGACCAGCACACCCAGAATGCACCTGAACACACCCCCCTATAAGACCAGCACACCCAGAATGCACCTGAACACACCTCCCTGTAAGACCAGCACGCTCATGGGCGCGGGTGCATTTGCTATTAGAAACTGACAACTGCGTCGGTCTTAAACTAGCAAAGACACTTTCGGACTTTGGACTTTGCGCTGGGCCGGGTGCAAGATAGGGCCCTAAGAGCAGAAAGTTACAATTTTGTGTCCAAGATCTGAGCTTCAACAGTTGTGTTTTTGGAGTCAAACTGTTCAAAAAACATCCAAACCAGGGTTCAAAATTGGCACCATCTACCAGCCAAATGCTGGTAAAATATGTAAGTGGCTGGTAGATTTGCTCTACTCACTAGCCCCCCCAAAAAAAACAATGGTAATCTATTGCGTGGCTGGTAACATTTTAAAATGGACGAAAACCTTAATTTTGAACCCTGGTCCAAACTATCCCTTTAAAAGCGGCACCTGACCTCGTTTTCATCTGCGCGACCACCTTGTCTCAGGTGAAACGTCACGTACACAGCGGGAGAGGAAACGGTGGGCACTGTTGGAAACTGTGGTTTGAAAGTGTGAAAACATCTTTGCAGCGGCTCAAACTATATACCGAATGTGATCTATCACTCTACATCTGTACACGCTGCTCTGCTGTTTCAATCAATATTGTAGTGTAACGGCTTTGAATGACGACCAAAAACGCTCGTCTTCTACTGTGACCATTTACTGTTCAATATGTTGCAGTTTTACACGCAAGAAAGTGAGCAACTTAAGCTTGACGGACATGTTTTGCATCTAGCGTCTCACGTTCATCTCAGTAAGCTAGCAAGAGTGCACAACAGACAACTTCTGTGTAGGCTACTACCAAACCAAATAAAAGCAATTCCTGTGACGGTTTGCAGTAAAACTAAATTACTGTTAACCCTTGTGTTGTCTTCCTGTCGACCATGAACTTGTTGTCCATTTAGGTCAAAAGTGAATTTGAATTTTTGGTGCTTTTTTTCCCAGCGTTTTTTGGCTCTTTCTATGCTTTTGACACTTTTTAAAAACGTTTTTGTCACTTTTTCTACGTTTTATTTTGAAATTCATGGTCAAAAAACCTATTTTATATGACATTATACCTACATTTGTGTTAAAAAGGCAGAAATTATGAATTATTTTGACTAATAGTTAAGATCAAAGGATGTTGAGTGAATCACAGACTGGATTATGTCAAGGTTTAGTCACAATACTGTTTTAAAACCATTTAAACACGTTTATAAAATTGAATAAAATTCAATAGAAGTAATCATTAATTTCACGTGCAAAGATCCATCCATGCATCCATGTTATTTTTGGCCATTTTGGTTCAAAGAAAACCCATATTTCTGATATGAAAACTTTGAAAATGGGTCAAATTTGACACACAAGAGTTAAACAAATGGTGTGGTGTAAATATCAGCTGTAAATCAAGTACTGTAAATAATGTAAATAGTGCCTTTTAATCACACTATAATTTACCAATTCCTTTTAGACTTTTTTTAAACTAAACAACAGGAATTTCTTATTCAAGTGCTCTAAACAGACATTTCACAACAGATATAATAAGAGTAGAATAAAACAGAGACTGACCCTCTTTGAGACTCTGGACCCAATGACTTCTGCTGTTGTGACTCGGAGCGAACACATAGAGAGTGCTGGCATCGTACACCACCTGCACACAAACACAAACTGGTTAGGAAACACTGGATTAGAACGCAAATTTCGGTTCCTCATTTTAGTCGACTGAAATATCTTCCCTCTGTCACTCTCTCATGGGTGGGCCAAATTCTCTGGGCGGGCAAAGCAGAGAAAGGGGAGGTAACCTTCCTCCTTATGACCTCATAAGGAGAAGATTCCAGATTGGCCCATCTGAGCTTTCATTTTCTCAAAAGGCAGAGCAGGATACCCAGGGCTCGGTTTACACCTATCACCATTTCTAGCCACTGGGGGACCATAGGCAGACTGGGGGAACTCACATTAATGTTAAAAAAAAAAACTCTCATGCCATTGGACCTTTAACCATTCACTGCACCTGATCGCTGGTTGTGTGTTTGGTGACTTAGGGTTTACTTATTATATATTTAAAATACTTTAAAACGTTAATATATTGTTAAATTTAAATAATTTTCCATTTAAAAAAAACAAACTATAAAAGAGCCTTTCTTTGATGTCATTTTTCAAGAATCTGAATCGTTTTTAAAAGTACTGGTTTGGCATTGGAATCGTAAAAATCAAATAATTGTTTAATAGAAGTCGGTACACGATCTGTGCTGCGCATGCGCAAGATGATAATCCTGTTTTACGAGTTCTCTTAATACCTCCGTGAGATTTACGACACTGCACGATCTGTCATAGTTGTAGCGGTCTGCCGTTATGCTCATGGATCCACCGGGAAGCTAACGCTAGTTTAGCTAACAGCTAATTCGGCTAACCGCTAGCTGACAGCTTGATTCAGTCTAAAATAACGTTAACTCAAACTAAACACTGGGAAAAGCAGGCTACAGCTAAATTAAGACTTTACAGTAACAACAATAAAGAGTATTGAGTGATTGTATTTTAAATGAGCACAAGTAGTAAAGTAGAACTGACGTAACAGCTGTTATATATTTTAACGGTTATTTTCAGGTTTGAAGGTCTTTTACATGAATTAGCTGTTAGCTAAACTAACGTTAGCTTTCCGGTGGAGGCTAACGGCAGACCAGACCGCTACAACTACGACCAGAAGCGTGGACCAGATCGTGCAGTGTCGTAAATCCCTACAAGAGGATTATCATCTTGCGCATGCGCAGCACGGATCGTGTACTGTATTTGGGGCATATTACAGTTTAAAGATGCCTTGTGTGTCTCTTTTTTGTCAGTAACAATGATACAGAACCACACAATCTTTGCCAGGCATTATGACATTAACAAACAAAGTTGTAGGCCTCAGCTAAGTAACTTCTTACCGAAACTAAACCAACAGCTAAAAAAGCATTCCACAAAGCAGCACACACCCAAGAGACACACATGTTTAGGTTAGGCGTGACTTCCACTTGTCAAGGATAATTATTTTGTATTATAATAAGTGTCACATTTTTTTTATTTACTGTAAAACTGCTGGCGCAATTTACGTCAACAATCGCACTCCTTCTCCCATCTTTACCCCCAAACAGGGGATATGATCTAACCTGACTCCGCCAGATGGATTGCTTCGCATTTGCTCGGCATATCCGTCTGGGAACTTTACTGTTACCGAACTTTTGGGAAGAGGCGAAAATACTGGTTAGCTGATTGGATAAACCATCTGTCTATCACCACCTATAGTTGGTGATAGACGGGCCAAATCAACCAATCAGAGCAACGAAAGCATATGAAAATATAACCACAAGCCAGGCTACCCCTGCTGCTGCTGCTGCTGCTGCTGCTGCAGGCAAAGCATAGCTCATTAGCTCAGCAAGCAAGCAACATGTCGGTTAAGGATATTTGCTGTTTGTGTAACGAGAATTTAGGAATAAAAGACACCGTTTCAGGTTCCCGGTCCATATTCCAAAAGAAGGATCCAAGAGAAAAAAGCATTAGCGAGCGGCTAACAGAATTAGGGCTACCGCTGTCTGAAAATCCTGGTGAGCTGATTGGATAAACCATCTGTCTATCACCACCTATAGTTGGTGATAGACGCTTCTCTTTGCATCACACCTAAACCGCCTCAAAACCAACGCTGATTGGTCGGTCGTTTGGCGAACGGCTCCAAACTTTCTCTATCTCAAGATGCCAGACTGGAAAACTGGAGCTCGCCAGATCAGGACGGTCTCACAAGGCTAGATATAATCCACATGCACTGACAAATAAAATGTAGGTTAACACTGAATTTTTTGTTATATTGTTGTTGTTTTCTTTTATATGGGTATCGTTAGTCTTTTGTAGAGACCAAACCTATAAAAGGTAACACTTAACGCTTAATATATTTGTTACCTCTGAAATCGAATGTGGCCCCAGCTTGGCCCCTTTATGTGAAATGGTCTAGAACTGCTACTGTTTGTTTGTACCTGAAAGGGGTATTTGTTCTGGCAGGGGATGATTTCTCCGAAGTTCTTCACGATCTCGGCACATCGGATGCGGCTCAGCTCGATCGAGCCTCTCCTGCACTTCTTCTGTTGATGGAAAAACAACAGCAGGTTTTTATTCACTTTTGCTACTACTGTAATAAGAAATCAACTACTCACTTAGAGGTGACGCTAGAGCTGGGCCATATATCTATATTGTGATATGAGACTAGATATCGTCTTAGATTTTGGATATCGAAATATCGTAATATGACCAAAAGTGTTGTCTTTCACTGGTTTTAAAGGCTGCGTTACAGTAAAGTGATGTACTTTTCTGAACTTATCAGACTGTTCTAGCTGTTCTATTATTTGCCTTTTCTCCATTTAGACATTATGTCAACATTACTGATCATTATTTATCTAAAATCTAAGTGTGAAGATATTTTGTTAGAGCACCAATTCTCAACCCTAGAATATCGCCACAATATCGATATCGAAGTATTTGGTCAAGAAATATTGTAAAAAAATATTGTCATATCTGATTTTCTCCATACCAGCCCTAGGTGACGCCATAGGCGCAAATTTACAATAAATCACAACTGGCTGGTGCAACCCCCACCCCACCCAAAAAAGTCACTTAATAAAGACATTTTGCACCATAATGTGATGCAGAAAAGGCACAAATTGTTGCAGAAACATTCACCTTCATCCAGTAAATGAAGTTTTTGATGTTCAATCTTTCAATTCTGCTCTAAAGTGTAGATCTCAAGCCCTCCAATGTTGAACCCAAAGTTACGCCCTTTGGTGACGCAGACTTTGTCTGCAGTTTCGTTTAGTTTAAGCGGGAACTGAAACGTAAAACTTAATAAAGTGACCTCTGCTTTTCCATCGTAGTACGTCAGCCGGCTCTTGGTGAGGACGAACAGCCTCTCCTTGTAGTTCAGCGGCGACGTCCGCCTCTTCTGCTGCGAACGCTTGATGAGTTTCTCCTCCAATAGCACCTCGGCACTCATCGTGGCCCCGCCCACACCCTCAGCAGCCCATTGGTGGATGTCGTCAGAACGCAGCGGGCTGGAGCTGAGAAGGGGGAAAAAAACCCGCAGTTAAAATTTTAGTCTAATTTTTTTTGTCACAGAATCTAACTCCCATCAGCTTTATGGAGTCTTTTAGTTCATGGTTTTTGATTTTCTAGCTAAAGTACAAGACAGATTTGGGTAACGCGGGTCGCACGATTTGACTCGAGTCGCAAGTTTGAGGAGTTGAGACTTGCTTGGCTCACATTAGCTATGTTTCCATTCACACATTTTTATCCGAATTAAGTGATATCAAATGAAAAATGCCTTATGGAAACCGTAAAATTCGATTTCAAAAGGAAATACGTTCGGTCTCATCGGATTTTATCTTGATCGATATATAGATCGGCTTATGCGATAAACGCTGATGGAAACGTTATTTGCCGAATAAATAATGAATTGCGATTAAGTTTTGGGTCATTTTATCCAATGCAATCCAATCCACTTTATTTATATAGCACGATTTTAACAAACACAAGGTTTCCAAAGTGCTGCACAAAAAGATAAAACAGAATAAATAGATAACACAATAAAAGCACAGAGGTACCCAATATAAAGATAAATGCAATAAAAATTAAAATTAAATTAAATAAGTAGAATAAATAAAAACTAAAATGGCCTGTCCGCATACAATTAAAATAAGCAAGTATAGATCAACACTCTACCTGGTGTTAAAAGCCAAAGAAAAGAGGTGGGTTTTAAGAAGAGTTTTTATTTTATTTCATGGTTGCAACCCGCCACAAAACGAAGAAGAAGAAGTTGTAGTTCATTTCCGCCCAGTATTTCCGCTCTGTTTGCACACATGACAGGTGTCATCAAAGACAGATGTAAGTGGACGAACGAGGAGACGAGAGACTTTTTTAATTTAATTTACGAGCAAAATATAAACGGCTATTTTAGACAGCAACAATCTAAGAAATGCCATAATTTATCAGGAACTCGCGAGGGAAAAGGCGAAAATGCTTCAACCAAAGGGTTTCCGTGAAGTGTCTCTGAACCACGACCTCCCAGAACTGTTTGGAGCGCTGTCGTTCCCACGCCACAGGCCGCCTCCGTTGTCGTCGGGCATTTACGTGCATCTGCATCATCATAGCAATGTGTTGATAGCGTCGTTGTTTTCTTATTAGCTGGCACATTTAATAAGCACTATTACAACTTGTGCAATATCGATCGTTTGTTGGTAGATGGCGCGATCCATTTTGTCTAGCAAAACTTTGTTCGCAAATGTTTGCTTGAATGTTGTGCGATTCAGTGCGAAAAATGAACGGAAACACCTTAAAATGTCTCAAATCAATTCGATATTCAAATTTAATCGCAAAACAGCATGTGACGTCATTACGCAACAGGTTTTTATTCGCTTTAAAGCCGTTGGATGGAAACCGGCTTTCACCGGCTTTATTCGCATGAGTTTTTTTTACCGAACTTCAGATAATTCGATTGACAAGTGGATGGAAACTTAGCTATTGATAACCTACTTGACTTGATTTTGACTTGGTATTCGAGACTTGACTTAAACTTGAGACGGATAAATCGAAAGGTCTTGACTTCTTATTAATGAAATACAAAGTTAAGAATATATGTACTCCCCCCCCCCCACAACTTAAAAACTAAAAAAATATTCAAATATAGGTTTACAACATTTCAGACACGTACTTAAAATAATGATCCAGAAAAACAATGAAATTACTTTAACCCTTGTGTTGTCTTCCATGTCGACCATGCAACTTTATCTCTTTCTGGGTCAAAATTTTAAAACGTTTTGGTCGTGTTTTTCGACACTTTTGTCATTTTTTTCCCCTATTTTTATTTTTCCAATGTTTGTTGATTTTTTTTTCTGCACGTTTTGAAGCTTTTTCCGACATGTTTTTCACTTATTTTTTTTTAGACGTTCTCCTATCAGTTTTTTTTTTCTTAAAATGCTATAAATTTGAATAAAAACACCAAAATACAATGAAAGTAGTGAACTGATCATTTATTTCACTTGTGAAGAGCGTTGTAGGGAACCATCCACTTTTTTTTTTTTTGTCAATTTGGTTAAAAGAAACCCACATTTCTGATATAGATTTTTGGCCTAATTTGACCCGAGGACAACAAGAGTTACTACAAATTACTAAAAATAAATAGTGTTAATACAAAATTATACGTTTTTTTCAAGATATTGGGAAGTTACGTTTTGTTTTTGAAACATGAATGGGTGAGTTTTCGTGGAATGCTCGGTAACCTGGCAACCTTCTACCGAGCATTCCACCTGGCAACCTTCCAGAGCTTGGCACTTGACCGTAGAGAGGCCAACGCAGGAGGCAGCCGTCATGGACAGAGTTATGCCAAAAATAATAATATATTACTTGAAGGACGATGTAGTCGATGACCGTAGTAAGAAGAGAACAGCGGTGTGCCCGGGCTGCAGCTCAAAAATCACGGACACGACAACCACAACGTCTATCTTCATCCGTTACTACAAAAGCCACAAAAGAAAGGTGACGTTGACGTTACGTAAATGGGTTTTAACCTTTTATATATGTCAATGGTTTTAACGGCTCGACTCACCCAGCTAACTAGCTAGCTAACGGTTAGCTAGCTAGACATAGAACAATAGACAAACTGTTAGCTTAACCGTTACGGTTAAGCTAACAGTTTGTCTATTGTTCTATGTCGTCCAGCTAGCTAGCTAGCTAGTTAACCGTTAAGTTAGCTAACGGTTAAGCTGTTGTTTGAGCAGAGGTGAAAACAATAAAGTTACTCTGCCAAAGTAACCTTTTATTAGGGGGGAAAATGGTTAACGTTACCTTATTAGATAACTAATTTGTTATATACAGCTAAACATAGGCTACAAAACAACGTTTTATGCTTAACTTGGGGATTTAGCTATAAACCTGGCCCGGCTACCTGTTAGCATGCTTGAAATAATAGACAGCAAATCCTTGTATATTTTTGGTTGGTTGGTTGTTTGTTTTTTAATCCAAGTAAAACTTAAAAGGATATCATTGAAGGTGTCAAAAATAAGAAAAGGAGGATGAGGATATATATATAATGGGTTAAATGTTAGCTAAAAAGTTAATTTTAACCTAACATTATACTGTAAGCTGTAGCTATTACTTGACTTGTGATTTGCTTGATTGTCACCACAGTGACTTGTGACTTGCACACGATTGACAAATACGTTTAACATCTTGTATTTCTACACTGTGGTATTGCTACTTTTACTTAAGTGAAAAGAGCTGATTACAATCTTTTCACACTTTTGACGTGCCGTCCGTGTGTTCCGACAGCACTTGAATGCAGCAGAAGAAAAGCACCTGCTCACAGGTGGTTTAACTTCATTAACTTACGTAGTAACATTATAAAACATGTATCCAAACAGACAAACAAAGGCTTCCTATACTATGTTATTGTAGAGTTATATAATGTTTTATGATACTTATAAACGCACTAACGTAAGGTGTTTCCTTCCCCTGCGCTGCAACTTTGCTGACCGCTGTTTTGTAGCTATCCTCACAATCTGCGCAGCCTCAGTAGTTAAAAAAAACAACACAAAAACACTTAAATTAAGTCATGTCAATAAAACAAAGATTTTCTTACCTTCTCTCGACATCTCGCAGTTTTCAGTGCATTAAGTGTGCGTTTGATTCCCTTGTTGCTGTGAATTAGAGGAGCTGGATTCAGGAAATGAAAGACAGAGGGGCGGACACACAACACAGCACGCACAATGACCCGCACACACTTCCTCTGTGTGTGTGTGTGTGTGTGTGTGTGTGTGTGTGTGTGTGTGTGTGTGTGTGTGTGTGTGTGTGTGTGTGTGTGTGTGTGTGTGTGGAGAGAGAGGAAGAGGTCAGTGGTGAGTGGTGTGTGTGAGATCATTTGACTGCTGGTGTCAGTCAGAAAGCAGAGTGGAAAAATATAGAATATGTGCTGCAACAGTGAAACTGTATCTCTGTGAGGACCGGCTTGACTTTTTCAGCCTTAAGAGGGAAGAGGGAGAGATTGTTTGGAAAGTGAGGAGAGTTAAAAAAAAAAGGGCCATTTGAAAGAAAGTGCCAACGTTTTTTTTTTTTTTTAATTGGGGACAGTTTGGGAGTATGACAAGAGATTCAAATGTATTTATTTTTTTGAAACTTGGAAGTTCTTTGAAGAATAATGACAGTTTTTTTGTATTTGGTACTTATTTAAAATATGGGAATTGTAAATTGAGGATTTTTAAAATTAGTTTTTAATTTAGAAACTTGGAAGTTATATATGTATGTGTGTGTGTATGTATGTGTGTATATATGTGTGTGTGTATATATGTGTATATATATATATATATATGTATGTATGTATGTATGTATGTATGTATATATATATATATATATATATATATATATATATGTGTGTATATGTGTGTATGAGAGGTCATAGGAGGTATTTTTTCCGATACACAGATGCAGTATTTTTCATACACACACACTATTATAATCATTTTATATGTATATATGAGAGAGTATAGTAGTATTGTGAGAGGATATATAGAGAGTATGTGAGAGTAGTATGTAAGAGTATGTGTGAGAGAGTATAGTAGTATATGTGAGATAGAGAGTATATGAGAGAGTAGTAGTATGTGAGAGAGATTATAGTAGTGTGAGAGAGTGTTGTATGTGGAGAGAGTTAGTAGTGTTGTGGTAGTAGTGTATGTGAGAGAGTATAGTAGTGTATGAGAGAGTATATGTGAGAGAGTATAGTAGTGTATGTGAGAGAGTATATGTGAGAGAGTATAGTAGTGTATGTGAGAGAGTATATGTGAGAGAGTATAGTAGTGTATGTGAGAGTATAGTAGTGTATGTGAGAGAGTATAGTAGTGTATGTGAGAGAGTATATGTGAGAGAGTATAGTAGTGTATGTGAGAGAGTATATGTGAGAGAGTATAGTAGTGTATGTGAGAGAGTATAGTAGTGTATGTGAGAGAGTATATGTGAGAGAGTATAGTAGTGTATGTGAGAGAGTATAGTAGTGTATGTGAGAGAGTATAGTAGTGTATGTGAGAGAGTATAGTAGTGTATGTGAGATAGGGCTGCACAATTAATCGAATTTTAATCACGATCACGATTTTGGCTTCCCACGATCAAATTTGCGTGATGGAGCGATATTTAAAATGCGTCATTCCCTTCATAGAACAGTTTTTGCAAAGCCAATCTAGCGCTCCATAAACCACTGTCTGATCACATGTCTCCATGAGCCAATCAGAGCTGTTCCCTGCTTGCACCGCGCAGCTTAGTTTCTAGATGTAGACAGTCACAGAGGACAGAGTAACGTGAGGAATATTCCACAACAGGTAGCAGTCGGTCATCATAAGCCGGTCACGATGTTTACCAGTTTACCAGTAAACGCAACGTTTTGTCCCTTCTGTGTTGTTTTTGCAGTGACCAGTGCTTGTTTGTGTCTTTTAGCTCATAGCTTTAGCAGCAGACTGTTGGACGTCCCGCTGTTGGAATCCTACAGTGAAATACAGATACGCTACACTGTTTAGCAGTCAGCATTTTAGCCGTGTTTATTCCAGTTACTACTGTGGCTAACGGTAGGCTAACGCTACCTGCTGTATAACGTGTCATTAGTGTTTACTAGCGTGACATGCAGTGATGTTTATGTTGCCTCTAACGTGGGTTTCGGAGCATCAGAGCGCAACGCAGACATGTAAGTGGCAGTGTAATGAGCCACAGAAATCCGTGTAGCTATTTCGTCTGGTAGATACCGGGCACCACACGCACCGTTAACGTGAACAGAAAAATTGCGTTGTTCGTATTTTTCACGGCAAACATGCATGTGTGGGCGGTCGCACAACAGCTGAAATGGCATACTCCTTCACAGTATCCTTCAATAAAGGAGGAATTTAGCACAATATGGATGTATTGGTAGGAATGTAGCACAATATGGATGTAAAAGCAGTTATAATTATATAATTATGTGACAATAAAATTTTGTTTTGGCTAAAATCAACAAATAATCGTGATAATTAATCGTGATCTCAATATTGATCAAAATAATCGTGATTATCATTTTGGCCATAATCGTGCAGCCCTAATGTGAGAGAGTATAGTAGTGTATGTAAGAGAGTATAGTAGTATATGTGAGAGAGTATAGTAGTGTATGTGAGAGAGTATAGTAGTGTATGTGAGAGTATAGTAGTGTGTGTGAGAGTATAGTGTATGTGAGAGAGTATAGTAGTGTATGTGAGAGAGTATAGTAGTGTATGTGAGAGAGTATAGTAGTGTATGTGAGAGAGTATAGTAGTGTATGTGAGAGAGTATAGTAGTGTATGTGAGAGAGTATAGTAGTATATGTGAGAGAGTATAGTAGTGTATGTGAGAGAGTATATGTGAGAGAGTATAGTAGTGTATGTGAGAGAGTATATGTGAGAGAGTATAGTAGTGTATGTGAGAGAGTATAGTAGTGTATGTGAGAGAGTATAGTAGTGTATGTGAGAGAGTATAGTAGTGTATGTGAGAGAGTATAGTTGAAAAGGAAGTTGGTTTGATCAATCAGGAAGACAGCTTAAATTCTCACTTCCTCATTGGCTAAAGGGGCCATTTTAAATTATCATTATCTGGTGGGCTTGCTGCTTTGAAAGTACAGCTAGCACCAACTCAGAGGAACAAGGAACATTTAAATCAAGCAGCATAAACTTTAAGGAAAAAAACAACCTTTATGGACGAAAACATTTATTCTTATTTTATTTAGTTTCTTTTTCAAGGTCAGTTTTTGTTTGTGGAAGTATATGGTTATGAGGAAAACATTACTATCTTTTTCACTGATACACTGCGGTGTGTTCAGAGAATTGTGAGGGAAACTGACAATTTGGGACATGACATTTTGGAAAGATTAATTTCTGAGCTCAATGGTTATAATTATAATAATAATAATAATAATAATATTAATAATAATAATACATAAGTTTTATATAGCGCTTTACATGGAACTCAAAGACGCTTTACAAACAAAAGAAACAAACAAACAAACATACTCGGACGATCTCTTTCTTGCTATTGATTAACCAGCAGTTTGAAGAGGATGACAATCAGGGAAGCTTTGGTGTAGAGCTGAAGATCTTTGACCGAACCGGCCGGCGCGGACCCGGACGGACCTTAATTTCTATCATTTTACACGGGCTCGCGATCCGAAGGTGCCGCAGCAGTGCAGAACATTTTAGTTAGGAGTGACAACGCTGAAATGAATGAAGACCCCCAGTAATTTTGAGACTTCAATGTTGTTGTTCCAGAAAATGACTTTATTTTCAATTAAACAGTTATGAACAGAATTCTAGAAACTGTAGACCCACTAGCCAATGACGGTAACCATGGCATTCAATTATTTTTTTAGCCTAGTGATCTCTATCAGTGAGCAACTTCATTAGTGTCAAGGCAATTAATAAAGGTTAATAAAAGGCCAGTGAAAAGTTTTCTTTTTAGTCAAATGATTATTCTATTCCATTTTATAAATAGATTTTATTGATTGTTATCGAAATAGAACATAACCAACATACAAGTGCTCTCTGTGTTTCAGAACAGGAAGGAAATAAACCACCATTCACACCAAAATGACTTCAGGTAGCCACGACTGTCCTACCCCCAACAAGTTAAAGAAGAGGAGAGAAAAGATAAATAAATTTAAAAATAAATAATAAAAATAATTAAATTAAAAAAATAACAGAAAAAACAAAAAATTAAATAATACAAAAATATATATATATATATATAAAATAAATAATAAATCAAAAAGGAAAAAAAATACACATACATACGCACACACATATCCATATATATATATATATATATATATATATATACATATATACATACAGATATACAAATATACATATATATACATACATACATACATACATACATACATATACACATAAACATGTATACCTACATACATACACATGTGAATTAAAAACCAAGTAAAAATAAAATCAGTCACCCTATACACATACCTTGCCTTCTCTCAACCATGTATAGTTGAGTTAAAATATAAATTTTACCAGTACACAAGACAATAGCAGGGGGGATGATTATTCCATTTTTAATTGTTTAAACAAGACATTAATAATGTATTAGGAAATGGTGAGTTATTGACAACGATGCCTCTTCAATTTAGTCAAGTTCAACAGGCAACAGATTTTAATAATGTATATTAAGGACTTCTTGGAAGTCATTCCTGACCAAATCCCTGAGTGTTTTTAATGCAAAATCCATAGTTTCCTTAAAATCCTCGAATTTTTTCAGGACTGGCAACCGCAGGCAGTTAATGCATGTGTTTGCGGTGGGTAAATGACGGCCTTGTCTGAGGGGCAGCTCATGGAGAAAAACCACTGAAGGTAGTGGGGAGAAGCCCAGGGGTGGAATATCATTTGCTCCCGTCGTAAAGGCCAGGATACCCCCAAGTTGGAAGGGTCCCTCCTGCTCTGAAAAAGAAATACACCAAAAACAAAAATTAAACCTAGCATGTAGAAAACTTTTAAAAAGGAGGGAAAGACAAAGACAGACAGAAGGGGATTTTTATTCCATAACTAGCAATAATACTTACCCTCAACATCCAGCAGGTAGTCCCTCCAAAATGCAACCACACATTCCTCTGCCCTTCTTTTGTTCCTGCCCACTGCTGACAGTTCTAGTACATCCGCTGTGAGTGGGGATGGCTCGTGACAAAACAGCGGTCTGAAAGCATCTGGGTGCATTCTTATTGCATCAAGAACACCAAGGGTCTTCATCCCCTCCCTGAACCTGTAAAAATGTATCATGAGAAGATACAAATATAATTTTTCAAATTGGATAAATTATCACACAGCACGTGAAAGGGATGACTTATAAGACAGTTCAGTGTTTGTTGATTATGCAAAAAGGCCTTGTCTTTGACAACTATCTAAAACGTGATGTTCTTTAAGTTATTTTATATGATACATGCAAGCCTTTATTCAGAGTTTGGTTGTACATTGACTTTTAAAAATATGTTAAAATCTTTCATTATTCTTAATCCTTGTAAGCTGTTCAGGTCTGTGGGACCCGTTTTCAATGTTTGCTAAAATAAAAATGATGCTATTTATTATTTCTTCTAACTCAAACTCATTGGCCTTGGCTCATTTTCTTTGAAGAACATAAAAAATAACTTATTTTCAATTAGTGTACACGGTACACCCCCCTACACATAACTAATACAAATGAGGTGTTCGGGTTTACTGGACCCAAGTGTAATTATTACAGTGTAATAATTGTAGGTGCTATGAAACTTTGTACCTGCTATTCTCACACAAAGTTAAAAAATTGTTACATTTCAAGTACTTTCACCTGTTCTGATTAAGTTCTAAGAAATAAGCACCAATAATGATAATGATTGATGATAATGAATGAAAAATCTTGTTTCTATTTTATTTTATTTTTTTTACTTTTTTATAATTGGAGTAAATGGCAAATATGAACCATAAATGATGTATCTATCATTGGTAATTGAGCTTAAGTAAACCTCTGTTTAGTATTTTTCTATACATGTTTATGGCTGTATTGATTTAAAAACCTAATAATGTGGTGGGTCCAACATTGGCTGTGGAACAAAAATATGAACACCTTAGAAGGGTTAATTATGTTTGATAAAAAATGGAGTTACACAAACCTTTGAAGTGCAACACTAACTCGATGAACCAGCTGAAACATGATGATATCCTCCACCAAGAGATCTTTGTCTTCTATGCGTTTCAAAGGCCTTAAATGCCCAGCATTGGCCAGATAATCTGTAATAAATCATTGTATAGTATGAACAACACAAGATTAGATAAATTAAACAAACTGTTCTTTCCTGGAGGCCAGGCCTGTATGTGATGATGATATTAGGTGATGCATGAATTTATATGAATGACATCTTTTATTTAACTCCTTTAATCACAGTAGTATATTTAGCACTGACCAAGCCTGGTTTAAACATTCATATGAAAGTCAGAAACAAATCACACAGATTGCAGAAATATAAAAACAAATATGTGGCTTCACCACACAAGAGTGACATTCTAAAATGCTTAATAAGCACTTGAGAGCCCTGCTTAGCAGTATTTAGATTATTATTCACTGTAATAAACATATGTAAACATGTATATTGCACTCTTTAATAATAATAATAATAATAATAATACATTTTATTTATATAGCGCTTTTCATGGTACTCAAAGACACACACAGGCTAAATATCGTCACCCAGTCAGATGATTGCAAGACCGAGCATTCTTATTTAACCTATCTTTGCTGTAAAACGCCTACGCCTACTCTCTCTTACCCAAAGATAGGTGAAATCCAATAAATGCAGAACTGCGTTGCAATAAGCCGCGCCACTGATAGCAAATTACAATGTGTTTGAAATTTAATAACAGGAGCGCAGCAATGGGAACTACAATTACCAGTATGCTTCCATAACTGCTGCTGCTAGCTGCTAGCTTTTTCTCCTAGTCAAAGTCAATTGTACATTGTACAGTAAAATATACTGTAGTTAATCAAAGGGCTTTACAGACAATGTGTCGCTCTCTCATGTAACCAGATTTAATTCGAAACCTGATTTCTGAAATTATTTCACACAGCTTGATCAAACTTGCTTGATCATATTAACTAGCACTAGCTAGCTAGTGGAGATATTGCAAAGTTTTCAATGGAAAATGGCTAGCCCGTGTTATGTGGGTAGCAACTAGTTAGCAGCGCTAACGCCACGACCATGCTAACATGAATTTGGGGGAACACTGCAGATAGAATGACGTTAACAAAAAAGGGGTCCTATGTCAATGGTCCTATTTTTATCATCAACTTACCTCTTCCTGGATTTCGACGACGATCCACCGAAACGCTGTCTCGTCTGGTAACGGGGTCCTCCGTGTTCCATTGAGCTAGCTAGAAGTAGCAGTGCTAGCCTGGAGCCAGGTCTGACTGGATTTACAGTTCCCCCCCTGAATAATCTCTGCATCTCCGAATCAGAGCTCTGTTGGACTTAATTTAATTGTCGAGACATCGTTGACAATAGCTCACCATTTCCTAAAATATTATTTAGAAGACCCACAGCTTCAGTTAGCCTCTTTCTATCCATTACAGCTCCACTATCAGCCAAACTATTATAATGACAGTGCCGGAATTTGACCGTCAAATACCGCTTCTTCTTTGTCAACCAATCAGGAGCTGAGTAATCAAACTGCCTTCCGTTTCAATCAAACTCCCTTCCGTTTCAATCAAACTCTCTCACACACACACTACTATACTCTCTCACACACACGCTACTATACTCTCTCACATATACTACTATACTCTCTCACACACACTACTATACTCTCTCACACATACTACTATACTCTCTCACATATACTACTATACTCTCTCACATATACTACTATACTCTCTCACATATACTAGCTACTATACTCTCTCACATATACTACTATACTCTCTCACACACACTACTATACTCTCTCACATACACTACTATACTCTCTCACACACACTACTATAATCTCTCACATATACTACTATACTCTCTCACATACACTACTATACTCTCTCACACACACTACTATACTCTCTCACATATACTACTATACTCTCTCACACACACTACCATACTCTCTAACGCATACTACTATACTCTCTCACATATACTACTATACTCTCTCACATATACTACTATACTCTCTCACATATACTACTATACTCTCTCACACACACTACTATACTCTCTCACATATACTACTATACTCTCTCACACACACTACTATACTCTCTCACATATACTACTATACTCTCTCACATACACTACTATACTCTCTCACATATACTAGGCTACTATACTCTCTCACATACACTACTATACTCTCTCACATATACTACTATACTATCTCACATACAATGCTATACTCTCACACACACACTACTATACTCTCTCACATACACAACTATACCCTCTCATACATACATGTAAAATGATTATAATAGTGTGTGTGTATGAGTATAGTTGTGTATATGCAAGATTATGATAGTGTGTGTAAGACAGAAGTATGAATTACCTCCTATACGGCCTCTCATAGAATGGCATGATAGACAGATGGTTCATCTGATCACCTGCCAGGTATTTTTTGAAAGGGCCTGCCCTTTTCCTTTTCCAACAGAAAAATGCCTTAAAGCTGCTTTGTAAAAACTCATAACTAACTTTTTATAAGCTGCCAAACTGAAAAAAAACTGAGCTTTTAGGAAGACACAAGTGGATACAGTTGTGAAGAATCAGCAGGAACAATGGAAAGACACTAAGCTAACGTTATGCCCAACGTTACATTTGCACATACATTTTGTCACCAAATCATATATCCAAATATCAGTTTTAGGCTAACTATATATCTGTTAGTTAAGCTAAAGCATTTTGACAGTATTCAACTACTTACAATGGGATGTGAATAAATCAGAAAGCTATAGTAGTATGTTTGCAAGTGCTTTATGTTACATGGCTAAGCTAACCTGGGCTCGTAGAACAAACAACCACAGCTACTTAAGGCTAACCTAGCTCGTAACATTAATTATATTGTCTCAGCTCCCTGCGTGTTTTTGCATTTAACATGAGAATGAGACCTGAGCTGGCCTGGATGAGCGTATACTTTCCTACCTAGGAGGGGTTGCGCTGTGTTAAACTGACTCACCCAGCCACCATGTCGGTTTGTGTTTCAGAGCCGGGCCTGCTAGTGTTGTTCATTATCAACAGCCTGCTTGCATGCTCCGAGCAGCTCTTAGCGTCTCTTGTTGCCTTCCCCACCAGCCTTCTCTTTTGTGTGTAGTTCAGGTTTTAAAAGGTGTATTTACAAAAGTTGTGTTGTGGGAATACAAGAAAACGTCTATTTAATCAGTCTTTCTCTCCAGTAGTGTTTTTCGTGTGGTGTCGGGGCTTTCCAGCTTCAGCCTGAAGCGTCCTGCTTCCATCTTCCTCCTTCAGGAATCAATCTCATCAAACTCCGTTGAATCTCTGCATGAATCTCCCACACACCCTTAGCTTGCTAACACATAGCCAACATTAGCTTCCCAACAGCTAACTTGTCCTCACTGGTTGCTAAAGTAATCATTTGACATGCTTAAATCGGATGTTTTTAGCTAGCTACATGCACTTTGTTACGCTCTTTAGCCGTTAGTGGCGCAGTTGTTCTACCGTCCAGTGGGCTGGCTTTCAGAGTGCAACGTAAGCAACGCTCTGTCTCTATGACGGCTTCTCAGATGGTTCTGTTTATCAAACCATCTGGCGGTTCAGGTTAGATTTGTACCATCACATCATAGGCTTTTTTAACAGTGGGGTTGGTGCTGTGCTCTACTTTACAGATTGAGTAATTACAGCCGAGTGAGATTAGTTGCTGTAACATTTTTGATCCAATTAATCAAAATATCCCCTGTGTGTGTGTGTGTGTGTGTGTGTGTGTGTGTGTGTGTGTGTGTGTGTGTGTGTGTGTGTGTGTGTGTGTGTGTGTGTGTGTGTGTGTGTGTGTGTGTGTGTGTGTGTGTGTGTGTGTGTGTGTGTCTGTCCTCTGTGCCCTTCTGCAGCAATCTGCTAACTCTGCCAGTGAGGCTAGCTGGCTCAGGCTGTATGTGTGTGTCAAATTAGTGTTGGGCTGTGTGTGTGTGTGTGTGTGTGTGTGTGTGTGTGTGTGTGTGTGTGTGTGTGTGTGTCTGTGTCTAAGTCCCTGTCCCCAGCAGGGCCTTGTGTTGTGCTGACAGGAATAGTCAGCAACTCATCCTGATCCTTTTCTCACACACACACACACACACACACACACACACACACACACACACACACACACACACACACACACACACACACACACACACACACACACACACACAGCAGCCTAGGAGCTTTCTGGAACAGCAGTACTGTTCTTCCTCGCAGTGACCCATGTGCTCCAGCTCCGGTCCTAAGCAGCTCCGCTCTGAACTTTTCAAGGCTGCCAGCGTGAGGAAACCAGATTCCATGTGGTTTGAGACAGAGTGGCAGACATACGCAAACTGCTCAACCTGGGTGGGCAGAAGGGACAGAGCTTTAGTTTGTGTACTGACAGTGTGATCTATTGTATGGCAATGATTGCAGCGTTATAACGTAAATGTCAGGAACATTATGTAAAAGGTTCAGGTAAAGGTTCCCCCTAGTCTTGCATTGCCAGACCTATCTCTAGCTCGAAGTTTGTTGTCGTTTACCGACTCAAACAGAGTTTGAGGATGTCAACACACAGCGAGCGGAAGATGAGGGACATGGGATGTCAGGCAGTTATTCTGGAAATGCACTTCCTTTGGTCCAGACTACCCCCAACCTAATACAATGGAGGTGTCAGCATTGACAAAAATTAGCTTTATTCACCTTACTTCCTTGATGTTTAAACTGCTTTTTGGTTGATGGGTAGTTCAAATGAAGGCAGGTCCTTGATCCAGCTATAGTAGCTATAGTAAGGGTTAGCTTGGCTGTAGCTTCTAGTAGTCAAGAGAAACTGTAGTTATTTTGGGCAGGTGAATATTTTCAACTGGATGAATATGAAGCAAGATATTGCTAGAAAGGTTCAAGTCAATCAGTCAGCGTTTTCTGGTATTATTGTTAACAAAACATTTTTTTTACTCCTTGTAATCAGGTCTGCATGTTTGTATATGCTTCAGTTGATTTGCTGTCTTTCCAGATTTTTTTGTCTTTCTCTTTTTTTCATCTGTGGTGGGAAACTTTGAGGCAGATTTTTTCCCTTTATAATAAATTTTTTTATTTGCACCAAAGAGTATGATGGACTAAACAGAGAAGCGAGTAACAAATAAATATGAATGTACCTGTGCATGTTGATAACATAATCTGTCTCACACTGTAAATTCAGACTTTGACTTTTTTCCCCCATGATAAACCAAAGAGGTACATAAAAAAAAAATAATTAAATGAAATAGAAATTCACTTCTTTTTAAGCAAAAAATTTAGATCTGTGCCGCAAGGTGAATATGAGATTGTATGATTGTGCATAGGATTATTGTTACACATCCAGACTTCCTGTCCCCAGAGGCTGCTAAATTTGTTATCCCTCATGGGTGTGTTTTTTTACCCCAGCATCTGCTCTGAAAAAACCCATTTGTTCCAGTTATATCTGCTGCTGTATGAAAGTCAGCGTTTCTTTGTCACAGTGTGCGTACCCGTCAGTATGCTTCTGTGCATGTATGCACGCCTTTGTGAGCGAGACAGAGCGTGTTTGTTCTATCAGAATCACGTATGTTGTGTCACGCTGCAGCCCAGTGACCCAGACATTATCGAATAGAAAAAGAAAACGCAAGAAAAAAAGAGAACAGCACCGGTGTTGCTATGTCATGTCCTATTGGAGCTCATTCATTAGGCCTAATAGGCCTAATCCACCACTGCATGGAAATGGATTTACATCCAAAGAAAAGAACATATATTTTGTTTGTTTGTTGGTTGTTCTGTCCAGATTTCTTCCAGCTCCATTTTCCATTTCCAGTGTGTGCGCTGAATGAAATGACCTCACTGCTGCTGCTAACCTTTAGGCCAGACTGTTCTCTCGCTGTGACAAACAAGACATGCTCTCATGATCTCTTCCCCCAAACCAGTCCCTACTGGTTTCAAACCACAGGTTCATTACCACACCAAAGAGAGACAGGGGGAGGGGGGTGGAACAGGGGGTTGCAACGATAGAGGAAGGAGAGAGAGAACAACAGACAGACAACTGAAACTGAAACATGAGACACAGAGAGAAAGACGAGAAGACAAAAAGACGAGGGAAAAAGCAAGGATCAGGGATAGAGGAGTCAAAAATGGAAGAAAGGGACAAAAACAGAGATAAAGTTAAAGGGATAAGGAAGGTTAAAGAAAGAAAGAGAGGACAAAGCGAAAAATGGACGAGGAGACAAATATGAAAGGATGTGTAGCTAAACAGATGAAAACCTACAGAGATTAACAAAGGTAAAGAGCCAAGAGGGAAACAAGGAGATAAAAAAAGACATTAAGAAGAAAGCATGGGAGCTATTTAATGCAAAAAAGAGTATTTAATATGCCCAATATTGGCACAAATACAGGCATTTAATTAGCTTGACAAGCCAGACCCACATCAAGATGTTGGGTATGGGAACTCACCATTGGCAGGGCTCAATCCGAGGGGTGGGATAAACGGTTGTCTTTCGTCGTCCGGCGACTTTCGTGCGCAGAAAATCGAGTGAAGATAATT
This sequence comes from Perca fluviatilis, assembly GCF_010015445.1. Lineage (NCBI taxonomy): Eukaryota > Metazoa > Chordata > Actinopteri > Perciformes > Percidae > Perca > Perca fluviatilis. Next base: position 28,605,360 of record NC_053125.1, on the reverse strand, counting down.
ACCTCTTCTGAAGAGTCCATCATGTTGTTTTTAATCCTCCGTGTCCTCCTTGGCTACTAGCAACTGCGTGGGGCTTGTATCATGTGGATGTGCCGACAGTTTGGTTGTCAGTACTTAGAATTACTCATGGGGAGGACAAAAACTACACACTATAGCTTTAACGACTCCAACCGTTTAAGCATGATGACAGAAAACACACCTGTGGGTCCGGCCTAATTTATGAAACACTCCTATGGGTCATATTAGAGGGTAGAAACCACTTGTTGGGTTGAAATGTTGGTGTGAGACTTCTGAAGAGAAAGGTGATATAATTACAAGAGGAGAAATTACAAAAACAGGGACAAAGAAAGATTAAAAGAAGGAGGATGTGAGGATGGCCAACGGATCTTTATTTTTTAAGTTAAAGAACCAAAAATCGGGAAACGCCATTTAGAAATAGGAGGGCAAAAAAAACGACTTGTGTTCCATTATTTTGTTTTGGCTGCTAAGTACACAGACCCAGGACGATGTGAAATTTAGTGTTTCCTCGCTGTGGGTCAGGAGCTTGTGTGCTCCATTGAGCATTGGTTTGTCACACTCATGTTTTTCTCCTTTTCTTGCTTCCCCTCCTGTTCTTCTCCCTCTACTTTTCCTCACCGTCCACTCCTCCCATCTCTCTGTTTCTATCTACAGTTTGACATCAACCAGCTGATGACCTCAGTGAATGTAAGCCAAAGCCTCAGCCCCGTCCACAAGCCGCTGGAGTCTCCGAGCAGCATCGGCAGCAATAGCGGTGGTAGCATGGGTGGTGGTAGCATGGGCGGGGCCAGCGGCATGGCCGTGGAGCAGTCGCCAGTGGACCGTAGCAAAGGCTTCTTCCCCGACGAATCAGAGCCCCTGCTTCGCTGCGACTCCACCTCCAGCAAAGACTCCGCCCTCAGCAGGAACGGCTCCTTCATTACCAAAGGTGAGATAATTAGCCGTGTCATTGCCAAGAAAACCAATGCGAGTCTTCGGTGTGACTATAACCTTAGCATGGTTTTTTAAATAGGACTGCAAAAGACGTTTATTTTCATTGTGCATTATTAATCTTTCTAGTATTTTCTTGATTAATCGATTAGTTGTTTAGTCTATAAAATGTCATAAAATGTAAAAAAAAAAAATGTCAACCAGTGTTTCCCAAAGCCTGAGATGACGTCCTCAAATGTCTTGTTTTGTCCACAACTTAAAGATATACAGTTTTACTGTCACCGAGGAGTAGCCTGGCTCCGCCCTCCTACAAACTTACGCTCAATTTTCATTTTCCTTCAGTACAGTTTGCGGTATATTCGCAGGTTTTCTCCGACCAAATCTTTGGCGGTCCAATCCGCGATCAGAGGGAGTGGCTGAGAACGATGACGTTGAGGTTGTGCGCTAGTTTGAGTTGTAGTTCCGTAATGGCGGTGGAGAAAGATGCGAGCGAAGCCATTTGGTCCGTTGTGGCAACGCTACCGAATATCCAGAAGTTAAAGCCCGAGCAAGAACCATCTTTGCTGAGTTTTGTTGGTGGCCATGATGTTGTGGCCCTCCTCCACACGGGGTTCAGGAAAAGTCAGATTTTCCAGATCACTCTGTTAGTGGTGAAGGAGTTGGCTAAGGGGAACGCTAGCAATGCTAAGCCGACGTCACGACCAAACTTTAGCAATTGGTTATGGCAGATCCAGAGTGGCTCTGGGCAGATCCAATAGTTTTAAACTTCAACAGAGTACCCGCCTTCAAGGAAGTTAACACTTGTCGATGGAAAGTGGCCAGACTCTCTGTACAAATGAAATGTACCAGAGTCTGGTAGGATCAGGCTAACAGAGGAGTGAAGAAACTAGAAAATATTCACATTTAAGAAACTGGAATCAGAGATAAATATATAAATAAGCTAAGCACCGAGAGGAGCCATGTTGCCGCTGGGCGGTTACCTCGGGAAGGAACTTGTTTTGGTGGAATGTGTACTTTCAAAGGTTGTTTTAGTCATGCAACAGAAAACTCAGATTGGACAGATAGTCTAGCTATCTGTCTGGATTTACCCTACAGAGATCTGAGGAGCAGTTAACCATAGTATTCATAAATCGACCAGAGTTTAAAATTACAACAAACAGAAAGCGGAAGGTAACGGTCATCCGGCCGAAAAGAGTGAATCCTGGCGGATTTTCCGGCAGCAACGGAGCAATCCCGGAAGTGGGAAGTCGTGGATATAGGCTATCAATGCAGTAACAGAATATTGATTCATATTTGATCAGCACTGCCTAGTTTTACAGTTAGATCTGAGTTTCGCGAGCCTTGTGCGTTGCGATGGACGGACCTCATTTGCATACAGTTGAGGTTGTTATTGTGCAAATTCAGATATGGCAAATAGTCAGTCAACTCGTGTAGTGTTTGACTAGTTCACAAACACCCTCTGATTGACTTTATGGTATATGTAGCAATAAGTCACGTTATACGCCCTCAGATGTCCTCAGCTGACCTCAGCCAAACAAATAGGGAAGTTCCAAGAGCCGCTCCAGGGAACTTTCAACAAAACAAACTTACTGGAAATGAGAATAATATCAAGCCAAGAATCTGAGGACAATGGGGAAGGGTCATTAATTTATATCAAGCAAAGCCAGGTCAGACAGACCTTGTAAAAATTGCCAAAGTTTGCATGCAAGGCTGTCTGAGTCTGAAAAGAGAGAGAGAGATTTGAAAAAATGTTTGTCGGACATTATAAAGTTGAGTTGAAATGTTACCCTAGGCTTTTTCTGAGAATAAACCAACCATAAATCTGCAAATCTCCTCTTGAGTCTCCTTGTGCTACAACACATTCGTCTCATCATGCAACACGCCCAGATACTCCTGCTCTTCCATAGAAATAAATAGGATCCATTGACATCACAAATGCTAAGGATCCAGTGTATCTGCACCTTCATTTTACATACCTGGATCCAGTTTTGCTGTTTGGTAAAATACATAAATTTATGCAACATATACAAAAAAAAAAGAGCAAGATTGTGACACAGGGCCCCTCTTCATGATAGTGCTCCAAGATTGGAAATTAAAAGAGATCCCACCTTCATTTCAGTCCCTTAGTCATGCAAATTACCAATTTTTTTTATTTTTATTAAATTAGCAAAGGTATACAGTAAGCCTACTGTTAGCTAATAGCTATCTTAAACACAGTTAAAACGCTTTAAAGCTAAACAGTCTAAAGTGTGGCTGTATTTCACTGGAAAGGATTCCAACACCAGGAGTCACAGTCCTGAATGTGCAACAGTCAGTAGCTAAAGACACAGCGCAGCTTACTGGTAGCCTGCAGCAACATTTTGCCTTCCCTTTGCCTGCATTCAGGTGCAAATAAATTAAAAGTCATTGTTAAAACTGTAATGGCATAGTACTTATATTGGTAATTGCTATCGGCAAGTACCCAAATGTAAGTACTTGGTACTTGGTCTGAGCAAAAAGTGGTATCGGTGCATCCCTATCAGTTATTCAAGAGTACTCATCATGACATTTAAAGCCGGGTCAAACTTACTTAAAAGTTTTATAATCCCCAAATGAACTATAAAGTGGTGGTTCAGAGTAATTTCACCCTAAGGTACTTTGCACCATGACCTTGAGACAAACACCCCCAGAAGCCTTTATCCCGTGCACACCGGGAGAGTTAGAGTAGCGGTTATCAGCTGAATAGCGCAGGGGCTAATGGATCCAGTGATGTATCTCAGTCGACCCCACTAATAATGCCCAAATGATACCAAACTTCTACACTAGTACAAATAGGTTATGCACTCATAAAACGATGGATTGGAAAGTTTGTAAGTACACCAGAAGTTTATGTAAATAACACTCTGCCTGCTGGCTTCTGCTCTCTGCTGTTGTTGTTGTTGTTGTTGTTGTTGCTGTGTAAGACAGTAGTAGTCGCTTACAGTCTTCATAACATTGAAAGAGATGCAACAAAAATATTTAGTAATTTAATGATTAATAATAGGTAATGTCTCCAAACTTACCTCTATTATAAGTTGTCTACTGCTAGTTATACTACAGCACTTACTTAAAAAAAAAGTTAAATTAATGAATATTTTTGTTGCATCTCTTTTCGGTGTTGTAATTTGTAGACGGCCCTAAGCACTCTTACTGCCCGTTAGGTAGCGGCAGCAGCAGCAGCAGAGACGAGAAGCCAACAGGCAAGTGTTATTTACATAAACTTCTGGTGTACTTACAAACTTTCCAATCCATCGTTTTATGAGTAAATAACCTATTTGTACTAGTGTAGAAGTTTAGTATCATTTCGGGCATTATTAGTGGGGTCATTTACGAGATACAAACGTGGGTCCATTAGCCCCTGCGCTAAGCTATTCAGCTGATAACGCTACTATACGCTAACTCTCCCAATGTTCAACCCAGGTGAAAAAAGCTTCTGGGGGGGTGTTTGGCTCAAGGTCATGGTGCAAAGGACCCTAGGGTGAAATTACTCCGAACCATCACTTTAAAAGCATCCCGATTCTCCACTGGAGACTCACTTCGACATGTCCTACATTTTTGCCTGACAAGGCATTTCTGGTAGCCAAGACAGATTGATAGAGACTCTGGATTGTTGGCAGTGGACTGTGTGTAGACACTGAGTATCCGTAGTTTCACTTTCTTCACACCCCTGGCTAATTATTCAGACACTCACTAATGTGTCTCACGCTTACTGAAAATTATGTGACAACAGTGCACTCTGTTTAAACATGGATGTGTGGATGCTGACTGCCCTCATGTGGTCACTCTGGCTATTGTTGCTAAATTAAAACCATTTTCTGCATTCCCTTCCATCTAATATTTTATAAGCAATAATGCTGTATTTTAATTTATGATAAAAGAAAACTGCAATCCGTAGACACGACTTATGGGACATTCTTATAGAAAATGTGTACAAATTTTAATTAATTAGTTTTACTTGGAAGATCCCTGTTGATTAGATGTATCTGCCGACAGTTGACTGGGGTTTATTGGGACTGATGATTATATTACTAAGATTGTTATTGTTTGTTATTGACCACTAGTTCCTGCCTAAACTACTAACGATGATAATAAACTTTGTACACATTTCTAAACTTGCCGGTCATGGCTGAACACGAAAAACCGGCCAATTCCAGTCACCGGCCGGTCTATCGTTGCATCTCTAGACTGTTCTTGTTTAATGCTTGTGTGTTGTATTGTTGTAGCTTATCTAATCTTTTAAGCCGTCAACCTGATAGGGACTGCAGGTGAAAATTAGCCCGTGGATAAATCTTACAAATTTACATGTTGGATTTTGTGCTAATGTTGATAATGTGCGTTTGTACACTTTTTTAAATAAAGAAATCTAAAAATTGTTGGTATAAAAAGTATTGATTGGAGCAGCTTTGAGATCATTACAATGACCGCTATTCCTATCTATTTCCTCCAGAGAAGAAAGACACTGTTCTCCGCGGAGGCGATCCCGCGTGGCGACCTGAAGCGCCCATCTTCGACTACATGCTGCACATTCCACAACCCAGAGGAGCTGCACGCCATCGATGAGATCCCGCCCCGAGGACAAGCTGGACCAGCTGTTTGAGATCTGGGGTGCAAGAGTCAGGAGGCCAGCCAGACGCTGCTGGACTCGGTCTACAGCCACCTCCGGACCTTGTTATAGTGGAGGAAGGAAGGAAGGAAGGAAGAAACAACACGGATGAGAATTGGCACAGAAAAAGAAAGGAAATGCCTTAGTAGGAAGGATGACTCAGATCTGATGTTGTTCGGAATAAGCTTGGCTTGATATTTGATCTGCTAAGTGTCGGACTCTGCCATGTCACATTGTCACAGGATTTGAGCTAGGTGTCGAGATCATCTGCCTCTCTCTTTCAATCTACTTTTACTGGTACTTTTACTCCTCCTAACCCTCCAGTCTTCTTCAATTGTCTCGCGGTGTATACTCCTTCCAACCCTCTACCATGATACAGGGTCAATGCTCATTGTAATTAAAGCATCTCTAAGTGTCACACCAAAGGAGTCCTTTGGTTAAGGTGGTATTATGATAGCATCATGACCTTAACAAAAAGCCTCCAAATTTAGAAAAAGCTGATTTGAAGAGAAGCTGACTAAATGGAAAAACAAAAACGCACTTTCTTTATCTTAACTGGCCAATGCCTTCACTTTTAAAGGGTCATTCCAGTTTTTTCGTGGGTTGCGCTAGTCATCCTGGCTTCCCCTGTTGCCTTTAACATGATTTAAGTGTTTAAAAAAAAAAAATCTAATTTAACGTGGGGAATGCTAAATGATTGCAAGAAAGGAAACTGCACACATAAAATAGTAAATAAGCTATCGGCTCTAAATAACACTGATATTATCCGTAGGGGTTTGAAGATTCTTGTAGACCACATTCACAGATGTTTGCCGAGGTATGACTTGACGCTTAAGTCATGTGCCTGAGCTGGTCCCTTTTCTCAGCCCCTAATTTTTCTTTTCCACCCTCCAGTTGCCTGTGCTTGGAGCAGATCGTCCATGGGTCTCTTTGTAAGCACTCTGCAAGACCAGCAGGGGCGGGTTAGATTAGAAGGCTGACCTGCTGCTCTTGGAACGAAAGCCATATATCAAAAAATACTGATAATCAAAATAATCCAATATTACAATAGTGGACTAAAATTTACCTTAATCTAATATTAATGATATATGGCTTTGTTCTTTGAACTGTTTGCTTTTGGACAAAGGCTCCAAAAATGAACTATGAACTGTACAGGAAGAGTGCAGTGCTTCACCACCTGCTCCGTTTCTCTGAAACCAAAGCCATATATCTAAAACAGTTTAGATACGTCAGCTTGGAAGCCCTGTCACTGTTGGACTCCATGGACAGTATATAGAATAAATAATTCTACCAGCACCATTCAGATCTCTGCTAGCTAGCCCTGTTTGCCTCAACAAATGTAGCTTTGATGAAGTGTTCTTGATACATTTTGGAGCTTCATGTTTGGGTGTCTTGAGTGTTTCAGTGCTATAGTAAGACTAATAGAATACAAGTGATTTTGTCATGCAGTGGTATGTTGCTACATGCCCTATGTAGTTGGTATTGAAATGTAACAATGATGCACTAATTCTATTTTCTGTTGGAGAGGCAGACATGTATTTTCTGGTCCTTTTATTTTCTTTTATTCTGAAATGCTGTTAACTAACAATTGGTTTTGTTGTAATGTTTTCTACATTTAGTTTGATTCATTATGTTCCTTGTAGCATCTCTTTGTTATCCTTATTTTTTTTACTTCTTTGTATCTGATGCTTTCATGGGCATTCAGGTGTATTTCCCCACGCCATGGACAAGATGACCTGGCTGGGATGTAAGATGCATACCCATACCTCTACTCTTGAAGTCTGTCTACTTGTGTTACTTGGATTTAAATAGAGGAAAATAATAAAATTCCTTTAAGTTCCTTCCAAGTTCCACGCCTTAAAAAATAATAACGAAACTTAAAAAAGCACCACCAAAACTCATCAACATTTGGAGACGCATTTTCTGGGCACCATGAGAGCAGCAAATGATGGACTCTGTTTTCACCAAGCCAGTTACTATCAAAGCTCCTGTGGTGCTAGATTTGAACTCACCGGTTGGCTCGGACACAGGGGTCTTTACCTGGACTAATGACTTTTTTTTCATTTTGTTTTTTCAAGTATTCCAGACTGAGTGAAGAAGATTGAAGGTTGTGCTGCTGTGGAAATTCGGGATGTTGGACAATGATGCATTTGAGAATGTGTGGAGCTTGCTCTCCACGACATGCTGTGGAGGCTCAAAACTGTAGGGTGTGTGCTTTATTTTCTAAGGAAGTCTGACAGGGTGAAGGTGAGATGTGAAACGACATGTGGCTCCTGGAGTGGATGATTTCATCAAACTTCACGTGTGTAACCAGTATGTTTACTACTATGTAACCTCTTAAAATCAACCAATTAAAGCTCAAAGCATTTGTCATAACACTGTGTGTGGTTGTCACTTATTCATATTTTTGTATGTGATTAAAAATCTGAACCAACTCTTTAAAATAACAATTTTAATATTTTTTTTGTGTGTGTATAATAACAATTTCCACACAGGATTAGATATAACCCATTTTCAGGCAGGGAAAATAAAATATGATTTCGATTTTTCCTTAAGGGTAGGGAAATCACAGAGAAACGTACGGTGCTGGGGTCACATGTCAGGGTATCTTGAACTTTTAGTTGGTGTTCATTGACTGTTTGTTTGTTTCCCCCATTCCCTGTCACCAGCACTCACTCTCTCATTCTCCTGCACACACTTCCTCCCCACTGGATTCATACCCTCGCCACTCACGCGAAATCAGACGCCTCCCAGTCCCCTCAGTCCTAATTGCCACACACCTGCACCTCATCAAGCCTCATCCTCAGTCCACCACCTACATAAGCAGCACTACCACACACCACACCGCTGTCTAGTCTCGCTTCCACACGACGCTTTGACCACTGCGTTAAGCCTAGTCATTCCAAGTTTGCCTTACCTGTACTTTTGTATCCTGTTGTCTGCTGCTGCTCTGAGACCTGCCTACCCAGCTACCAGATTTCCTGCCTGTTGCTTCCTGCTCGTTGGATCACTGCCTAATAAAGATCTGCTTCATCATCTAGTCTGTCTCCTGGTCATCATCCTGCGGATACAGAAGACTAGACCAATGACAACTAAAAATGGATGAGGATGCCATGGAAGATTTCCTGTTCAACCAGAATGGAGACACTCTTGGAGGATTTCAAGGCGTAATTCTCCATTACTATCAGAATCCAGAGCTGGGAGGAGGACTTTTAAAGCAGCAGTTCTGGTTGGGTTTGATGACCCACTTTGCTCAGATGCTGCTGCTCAAGGACCTCAACCTGCCTTTTCGAGTTTCTGGACCGAGCTCCTTGTTTGTGGTTCCTCCCTCACGGTAGCTTTGCTGGTCCAGAGCTAGCCGATCCCGATGCCAAAGTCCTCGACCTCAGGCGACTTCAGTAGGGGAGCCATTCGCCTGCCCAGTCGACTCAGAAGCCTGTGAGGGCCTATGGCAAGAATGCTGTGACTGAATGATTCACAGTTGCTAAGCATAATAAAACATAATGCTACTATGTTACCTACTACGCTCTTCTTATGGTGCTGTCGGGGTTTTCTTCCCTAGAGAGGAGTTTTTCTTAGACACTGTCAGAACTGCTTGCTCTTGGGGGAATTGTTGGAGGAGCTTTGTAAATTATAGAGTGTGAAGTTCTATATACCTACTCTATCTGTAAAAGTGTCTAGAGATAACTCTTGTTATGATTTGATACTATAAAATAAGAATTGAATTCAATTATGATGCTGCTGAACATTTTCTCAAACTTGTAGCTGATGATCACATTATTATTGAGGGTGCAGTTATAGGCAGTCATTATAGGTAGCTGTTTGGGTGTTTAAACTCCCACATAAAAATGCATACACAGGGGAAAACAACATTGTAAACAAATACCAAACATGTTTCTGCCTTTATAGTAATTTATGACTGAAGGTAAATATGGTGCAAAAGAGAAACTTTTCCACCTATTGGAAAATATTACAACAAGAATTTCACAAATGTGTAGATTGATTTTTACAGATACAATGATAGCAAACTTGTAATGCAACATTTACCCATCATTATTTAATATAAATAATAATAATATAGCAAAATCAGTAAACGCATGATTACAAGTATTGCTACTGTCATTGTATCTATGTTAAAAATAAATCTACACATTTGTAGGAGTGATATATATTACATTCAGATCCGGGTTGTGAAAATGTTTTTATGAGTGAAAATCTCAATTCCAAGTTCAGATTTTTATGTTCTCCTGGAAGCTGGTCAAAGATAGACACCATAGTGGTTTAAAAAAGCTGCTTCCCCTGTTTTCTTGACAAGTAGGTTTCAGTAGTAGTTGCTAATGTTTTAATTAAGGTGTCTTGGTTGAGAATGGTTGTTGGAATATGTCATGCAGGTAGTTTGGTCCCATCCCCTTTAGTTACTTAAAAACTAACAGAAGTGCCTTAGATTTCCATTCTGTATTAAATTGGGAGCCAGTGTAAGGACTTTAAGACTGGCGTAATATGATCTGTTCTTTTTATTTTAGTTAGGATCCTGGCTGCACTATTGTGGCCACCATTTGGAGTGGTTTTAAAAGTCTTTTTAGGGGAGTCCAGCATCATTGCAATAATCAATCCCACTAGAAAGAAAAGAATGTATGTATTTTTTCAAGATCCTCCTTTGAAATATATTCTTTTTTAGTTTTATTGATATTTTTAGATGAAGGTATAATAGATTTTATAACTGTTTTTAATGTTGACTGCTAAAATTTAGATCTTATCTATAAAAGGTTTTTTACCACTTTCTTTGTACCAAGCCCTTCCTTTCAAGCAAGGTAGAAAGTTTGCATCTTTTCCTCCTCATTTCCAAAAACTACCACCTCAGTTTTATTTTTTGTTAAGCTGGAGGAAGTTCTGTGACATCAAGTATCTATTTCTTAAGGCACTGTCAGAGAGTGTTAATGGGGTTATAGTCATTGTAGTAAAGATATGATAGGAGATAAATATGTTTCAACAGAACCTTAAATAGATCAAATTGAAACGCTTATAGAGCATCAGGGTATCTCATTTGGTAAACTATAAGATGGCAGCCATAGGAATGGCTGAGGATGTTTCATACCACGACATTGTTTGATGTGTGACAGTGCGATGACAGGTTTTCCCTGAGATTTCAAAGCTTAGGTGCAATGACGTCACACATTCATTTGCATATTGGTGATGTCATTGAACAGTTATTTTTGCAAAAAAGCTTAAACGAGGTTGTTGGTTGCAGCTAGGGAAGGATCATTAGAAGCAAAACTTGGAGGAGCTTGTCACTAAAATGAGAATAAGCATGTCCACCTTAAAGGTCAGCCCAGGGTTGGTGAGTGAATCTTAGCTAAAGTTGTCGCTAAGCTCCGTTTCACTTTAAACCAGCAGGTAGCAAGCAGGACACAAGGAACTTGGCTGAGTCTTGAGGAGTTATTGGAATTACCAACAGATATACTGTACACAGACTAAAATTCTACATTCACATCCATTAAGCAAATGATTATTAACTTCATACTCACAGACAAACACAAGTCCCTCTCTTTTCCACCACACACTATCTAATGTGCGGGCTATACCTAAGCTGCGTATTGCAACATGCATGTGTGTGTGTGTGGTTGGGACACTGTTTGTGTCCATCTTACAGCATAGTGTCCCGAAGACAACAAGCAGGAGCCCTCCTGTTCATCGGCTTCTATACAGTCTATGTTCACAGTCCAGATGATGTCCAAATTGTTTTTATAAGTTTATCGCGGCTACGGCTGCCCCTAAGCTCTATAATGGCAGAATAACCCTGCATGAGACTCAGAAATTGGATTTATCAACAAAACTGCAGGTGGAATACTCGCATTTACCATCGAGCCTTTGCCATGCAACACATCCACTTTCTGGAGTCTCATGCGCACACCAAGCCTGATTTCCATGACAATATTTCCAAACAAACATTCTATAGCAGACATTTAATGTGTACCAGCAACGACCTGATAAAGAGATTATTAAGGTGCATTCATATTATGAGTTAAGTCTAATCACACTTTACTGACCTGAAGAATTTAAAGGGGCTGTCAACGCTGTGACCATGAATGGTTGTCAAATCTTCTTCCTGCAAGTCATATCATATATCATATTAGCTCACACGATTTTAGCTGCATTTCTCCAGTTTATTAACAGTAGATTAGGCGGTGACGGTGTCACAATGCAAACCGTAGAGGTAGTATAACACTGTATGTCCATATTTTTCGATAAATTAATAGGTACAAAATTTTATATTTTCAATTGTGTCAGATGGAAATAATGAAAACTTTGGAGTCTAAAGGGGCTTTCAACATATACACAGATTTTCTTAAAGCCATACTAATGCTCAATGTGTAATAAATAAATATGCAGATTACAATACAAGCTTATAAACCAATTAACACCACCAAAACTGTCAAATATTAGTCGAGAAAACCTGGTAGGGATGTTTTTTTATGGAAAAATCTTTAAGTACAACATATTTATCTCTCTCGGAGAAAATAGTTCCCACAACCCCTCTCTCCTTCTGTAGTCACCAAACTCCCCTACCTCAACACCCCCCACCCACCCCCCACCCAGCACTATCTGATTCTGACTGCAAGACACATGTTGCAGTACACTTCATTCAGCTCAGTATCAGTGCATTTAACATTACTGCAGCCATCTCTTGATTTATACTTTTGTTTAGACCCCACACACACACACAGCGTGGTAAAAGTTGCAAAATGGCGACAGAGTCACGGGCATGTGCCACGTTACTAAATGGCTGACCTGGTCCTGAGAACTACACCAATGCTAAACTAAGGTTTCCATTTGACACCAACCCCCTCGGCACAATTTCCTGTAAACTAAGATGGTGTTGGTTTATAAACTGTAATGTTAGCTGCCAGTAAACTAGCTACATTGGCTTATTTACTCATTGCTGACAAGATATAAGTTAGCTGCTAACATTTTACTTTCAAATTAATCTATAAGAGTTTAGCTATGTAGAAAACAGTACAAATCTATTTTAAACAGAATTGTAATGGTATAAATGGCAGTAAAAATCAATTTTTAGACTCACTATCTCTTCCGAATGGATTGTCCAGCCTATCTCCATACAGTGAAGATCAGACGCCCAGAGTTCACAGCTTACGTGAGGGGAGGGGCTGGACACCATAAGGGGACTCCGGTATACCACACTGGCCACATGGCCAGAGTGGGGATGGGGGCGTGGTCGGATGGGGACTTGAACAACGACATACATGTGTAACAGTGTTTTCTTTTAAACGGCGCCAGTAGCTCAATTTGAGACAACAATCGAAACCAAACGAACCCTGAAACCTTTCAGGCAGCAGAGGCGAATGCTTTTGGCTTAACTTGAAATAAAATAATTATTTTTTTAATTTTTAATTTATTATTAGTTAGTTTTTTTTCTCAAAATTAAGCCAATGACAAGTAGTACATACTAAATGGATACATTTTCCTCATTAGCAAAATTAATAATAATTATAATAAATATTCTTATCTTATATGTTCATAACATTCATCAAAATCATCTGTATAGATGCTTGTGCATGATCAGGACGTGCTCTTATCCGTTCAGTAGATATTTGAGTTCACCCCAGGCCAAAGCCAGAGCTCCACAAACTTTTCCGGTTGCACCTAACTTTTTTCACCTGTGCGCACTTGCACCAAAATTTTTTCCTCGCATCGCTACGTAATGCTGAATGGCGATACAACATATATAGCTCGTTTTTTAAAAGTGGGTGGTAAATGTTCAGTTTTTAAGTCAAAGCCACTTTTCACAAGCTCTTTATTAAAACAGATTGTGATTAAAATAAAATACAAAGACAAGGGTTTCCTTACCAGTTTGAAAATATACAGCTGCAACACATGTAAAATGGAAGTTATCTAAAATAAATAGCCTAGGATATATATATATATATATATATATATATATATATATATATATATATATATAGTATAAAAGAGAAGCTCCTTCATAAGCTTTCAACAACAATAACAGACTGATTAAAAAAAGAGGAGCCGGATAGGCTCAGTTGGTAAATATAGAGGGTTTGACCTGGACCTGCGCCTTTCCTACATATCACCCCCTCTCTCTCCCCCTTTCATGTCTTCAGCTGTCCTATCAAAATAAAGGCCGAAATCTTTAGAAAAAAAAAAAAAGAACGACCCGAAGACCGAGGGTGGCGAAGGACTGGTATGCGCGGTATGGGGCGCTACTCCAGAGATGACGGCTGACTCATTAGCAGCCGTTACACCCGTCTTGTGTAGGCTATGAAATGTCTATATCGTCACTGCGCTGCATTTTTTATGATCCAGCAGGCTCACATCATACCTATTACTCAACCAACTGAAGTTAGCTGCATTTAATAACTTCCAATGTTTTTACGACAGGGGGGCGACGCAGTAACAGAGAGTTACCAGCGGAAACACTTGTTCCAATACAGGTTTCCCTCTCATACTTAACAATATAAAGCTGTGTTAATAACAATTAAAACTGTAGACAAATGTCGGGAGTTTGGACCAGTTGCAGGTGAGCCGGCCGGTGTGTGAGTGAATGGGGGGGGCTGCACGGAGGAGAGATCCAAACACAGGCACGGCTTTCCAGAAGGAACGGGTCATGTACCGCAACATTAAACCATATCAATAGAAACTACATCGCTTCGTTAGTGGAGAGGCAGCGGATGCGAGGACGTTAGGTGCACCGGTGCGACCTAGGAAAATCTTAGGTGCAGCACCCTTACAAGATTTTAGTCGCATTTGCGACCAGTGTATTAAATCGGCCTCTTGAGCCCTGCAGAACTCACCTAAATGAAAGGGGAGGGGCCTGGACACGCAGAGGGGACCCTAAACACACCTCGTATTTAGCCATATGGTAAAGGCATGGCCAGAGTGGGGGATGGAAGTGGTCAGGATGGGGACTTGAACATGACAGGTTGTGTGTAACAGTGTTTTCTTTTAAATGTGGTAACATTAGCTCAATTTAAGACTACAATTTAAACCATACGCTACAAACCCTGAAAGTTTTTAGCATATAAGCAGACAAATATTTGGCATTATTTGAAATTAATTTCTTCATTATTATTGGGTTGTTTTTATACTAAATTAATAAATTTCTCCCCATAAATACAAAATTAATTAATAATAATTATTATACATATTTTTATCTTACATGTTCACAACATTCATCAAAATATATTTCATATATTGTAGTTCTCTGATTCTCAAATTTGTTCTAGCAGCTCCCTCTCTTCAATCTCTCTCTAACTACGCCTCCACCACAAACCCTGGTTGCAGCTCGTTGAAGCCACCGTCTAAAACTGCCATTTCCACCAGCTGAGAGTTTGTAACAGAAATAAATGCATTATGGATCATTTTATTTCTATGGTTTGTAAGCTCACTTTCACCGGCCAATGACTTCTGTTGAAACAGAAGACGTCTCTATCATTTTAAAACCAGCCTCGGAGACTTGACCAGCTGAAGTACGCAGCAACACCATTAGCCGGTTTGTGTCCAGCTGAGACGAGCCAGTTTAGACTGCTGAAACTGCAATGATCTAAAAACAGTTGTGTCCAATTACGCCAATCTTTGGTCTAAACTCTTCTATAATATATTATAAACTTCCAATTTGATAAAAGTCAGTGGTTTATCAGACCACAAATGAGACAATTATTAGAACAACACAGAAACTGTCTCTCACTTGTTACTCAAAATTGTCGTTGAAAATAGAAATACCATAAATATGTCAAAATACACTGAAAGGGGCCTTTAAGATGTCCTGTTTGATTTAGGATTTTGTGAAAAAATGTAATTGTGCTGAGAGCAAGCAAGCAATCCGGCAATTCTGAGAGGTGCATGATGCCAGGGGTAGCGCCAGGCGCCCCTAGTTAGCGGCACTGCTCCTCAAAGGAAGTTGAGTCCGTGCAGAGCGATTTTGCTGGCTTTTATGTGTAGGCACGCTTTAAGCAGTCTGGACCATAGAAATTATATGGTTTGGAGTATGTTATTAATACATGAGCTGAAAATTTTCAGAATTGTATTCATAGTTCCCTTTAGGCCTTACAGCTTTTAAAGTTAATTACAAAAGTAACAATATATTTATCATTGTTAGCTTATACTATATTATCTATATGTAAATGAAATGTATGGATAAGATGCAGATCTGAAGCAACATCAGAATTATCCATGGTAGAAAAAAAGGGGAGAATGGTTGGCAAGCAATAAAGCTGAACTGTACCAAACCTTCAAATGAGCTTGAATATCAGGTATGGTAGTCCAGCAATGAGGTGGCATAACTAAAATATCAAAACCATATTATAAAAAGGTTGCTCAAATCAAGCAAACTGATTTGTTCTGGTTCATAACAGGGATATAATAACAACCACATACACAAAGCTATAATTAGAATTCCTTTGAACAACAAGTATCACTCCAAGTTTGAGATACAACATTACACAAACTGATAGCTGGTTACGCACGGACAGAAGCTGTTCATCTGCACACACACTGCCATGAAACAGAGTTGGTTGGTGAAAGTATCTATATAATGTATATATTTAGAATATTTTCCCCGCTTTATTTTGCATCCCAGACAGCCCTTTACTAAAAGAATTGAAGTTGTTGTCTATGCTCTCTTAAAGCCTTCTTCATTGATAAACACAGCAATTTTAATCTAGCAGAAAACAGGATTTGCTCTTCTACCACTGCCGCCAGCAGTTAGTTGCTTGTCTAGTTCTGTCTCGATTGTTAAGTTAGTTTTTGTTATTGTGTGCCTTTTCATTAGCTTTATAAAAGAAATAGTCAGTGCAAAAAGTCTGTGCTAGGCTAACATTATCTGCCCTGCTATATGTTAGTGCCTTTATCACAACATACTATGGCCTGTTGTAAGCTATTACTTAAGTATCAAAATATCTTAATCATCTCTTAAATAACTATAAATATAATTATAATTAATACATATTTAATGCATTAGTCTTTATTATGCACATGTATAGCATAAAAATAACATGAGGTTTTGTTTGGAAATAACCTCCAAACTGAATTCATGCCAAACTGTCTGTTCCTCTGGGCGTCTCTGCTTCAGAGGTCACAACCAGATCAGTTAGAGACATATTGGGTGGGGGGGAGGGACTGCGATCTGCACCTGCACTACTACTGCATTCAAGGGGATATGGAAATGGCAATTTTACTGACCCTGACTGGTCATGTTTTTTACTAAAATGGAGGGACTGCTGATTTTTTTTGCAGTTATTTTAAGACAATTTAGCTCTTGCTGAGTAATTCAAGGCATCCTCTGACCGGGATGACTGACAACACTGTTCTGTTTGGTGAAATGGCCTCCAACATGAAGACCCATAGTTCTGTAATATCCAGGCACACCCTGAACACCGTTAGAAACATGCTTGTTTGTTTAAACCTAAACATCCCAAGTTATGAAGGATGCAGATGTACCACCATGATTAATCCATGGTGAAACATATTACATTTTTTATCAAACTAGGTTGGGCTGGGTATAAAGAAAATCTGGGCTGGGTAAGTAAGTGATCTTATCAAACAGAATATACAGATTTCTTTGTAAGCAATAGCAATAGCAGGGCGAGGGTTATAAAAGGCGTTTGTGGCAGAAGGCTGTCATATATATATATACATACAGTTCTTTGTTAATGAAGGGAAAACATAGATATGGTAGCTTTCAACCAATGATCGATTTAGCAAACTGGATAATGCAGCTGAGTCTGGCTATGTCCTGAGTCCTGTTTACCTTACCAGAAGCAGGAAGTATGCTCTTTCAAGCTTTTTGCAGTGGTGTTGATTTTTGCATCCCACTTCAGATCCTGGGATATTGTGTATTCTTGAATGTGTGTCCCAGTGGTGACTACTGAGCCAAGAATATTAAAGATGATAGGTAAAGGTCCCAACTTTTCCAAACTTAAATATATTACAGAAGTTATAATTATGAAAGAGGCGCTATATATATTAAAGCCTACCTTTTATTTTTGCTCTCTATCAAAGAAAAATATGTTGTATGCTGTAAATCAAGGCCCAAACGCATAAAGCCCGATAATTGGCCGCAATTCTTTTGACCTGCCTTATTTGACCTGCCTCATTAGATGCTTCTCTGGTGCACTGCAGGCATCAGATTTTAAGCGCAACACCACAGAACCAGCAGTATTGTAGAAAAGGTCGCTATTTAGGCAAAGGTTTTGTATGTTACAGATCCCCCATCAGTAGAGGCATTATACTTTTTGTGCCATAGCCGGACATTTCATTTTTTATATTAAGAAATATTTAAGTTGCATTCATTCATTTTCACTTTTTTATAATGACTGTAAGCTACAGAACAAGTTTATAGTCCAGATTATGGATACATGACCAGAGGCACCGACCCTGCACTTACAAAACAGATGCGATAGGGTTTTTTTGTTGTTTGACGCGCAGGTCACTAAAAATTATTGTAAATATGTATGATATAGTGCTTGTTCCTCATCCTCCACTGCATCAATCCTTCCCATTTTTCAGCTCATTTGTAAATGCCATCACAATGATTACTGGGCTTTTAAGAGAAACTTTCACTCCGTTTCCGTGACATTTTGGAATTGGTTTAGGTGCACAGAAGTATGAGCTTGATTCACACGATCATATACATCCCTCTAGGTGTTTCACCATCAACAAAAATAAATAGAAGGCTGTTTGTAGGCGGATCTCGCGTGGTGTATACACACAACTATCATGCTGCTCTCACACCTGGTCAGTGAACGACGAACAGACCAGATAATGAACGCCTTTTGTTGCGTTTTGGCCATTTAAAACATTGGGTGTACTTTAAACGCGCGTGTGTCAGATGCTTTTAGTGCATTTGGAACTTTAAGCTCAAACTTTTGCCACGGAAGCTACTGTATTGGAAGGTTACTCCTGAAAATTTAAAGAGTGCTGGAATGTGGAACGTGTGATACTTGTAGAATGGGGTTATTATCTTCTAACCTCTGCCTATCGTCTTTAAAGGGCAGATGGAGGGTGCTCAAGGGGGGCTATTCCTGAAGTCCACAATCATCTCCAATGTCTTCTGAGCATTTAGTTACAGGTTGTTGTGGCTGCACCAGGATGCCAGCTACTTGACATCATGTCTGTAAGCTGACACATCATTGTTGGATATAAGCTTTACAGGGGCTAGGAGGGCCAGTCAGTAGTGTACAGAGAGTAAAGCAAAGGGAGAACAAACTGCACTGTAGGGCTCCGGTGCCGAGAGACATGGTCAGTGAGATGTGTCCTTTCTGAGCCTCAAATGATGTTTCTAATTCAGATTTTGGAAATATGTGGCCAGATGGGAAACCCCATCTCCAGCATAACAGTTTTGGGTTAAATTCCCACTGCGATACATCAACCAATGTGTCCCTGAGCAAGACAACTTAACCCCTAGTTGCTCCAGAGGCGTGCAACTCCTGCATATGTAGCAATTGGAAGTCACTTTGGAAAAGCAGCCTCCGCTAAATGACATGTAATGTAATGGAGCTGTAATCCACAAATCGAACCTTTGCAAGGTTACTAGGTCTGGTTTTATAGTTATATTAGATAAATGAGGTAATGAAGATATTAGGCACAGGCGTTTGACATGACGAAGATGTTGCATGCATGGTTAGTAGCCTATATTACCAAGTTTCTAATGTTATGAAACAAAACTATGAAGAAATAACTGAGCAAGAAGATTTAGAGATGCATCTGAAGGGCCAATAGGCCTATAGTGAGGTGTTTTTTACAGTTTCATAACCATTTGTAAATAGATTCACTGATTCACTAGTATATTTGATGGATCATCAGGATAAAAAACATTTTGAAAATCAGTAATCCTATCTTGATAATTTAGATCTATAAACAGGTAACTGGCAAAGTAAATATAGTTATAGTATTATGACAGAAAGATAAACTAGCTATCTGCAATATAATTACAGTAAAATGTAACATTTAACTTAACTAAGGCAACAAGATTTGTTCATAATTCTCTTGTTATGTTAGACAATAAATAGCCTCATTTTAGTTATAATTGCAACTTAAACAAAAAGAAAAAGCACATTCTAGGAAATGTTTAAGCAGAGATAGCTTTTTTAAGTGGAATTGAATAGGCGGTTAAATTGATTTTATGTTAAACCACTAGATATTGATCAAATTGTAGGACTTTAATTTTATGTACTGAGTTTGAGTTACTATGGCTGGGCTAACAGAAAGTTCAACTTGTATTATGCTGTAATACCATCTCCCACCAGGAGGGGTGCATCATTGACTGAGTTAAATTTTCATATGCTGCAATACCATTTTTCTGACCGGGAGGGCCTCTCTCACGAAAGTTCACACTCTTGCATTGCACCGTTTGCCAGTAGGCCACTCGCCTTGACACACACCGTAAGCTTTATGCAAATTACGCGATGACATCACCCGAATGTTGATACGAAATTGCCAGATCTTGCTCCCATGGCGCTATTCAGGAAGGTTTTGCTTTTGGAGCTAAGTAGGGAACTACTGCGTGGAGGGTGTTGTCCACACGTGGCACACACGCACACACACACGCCCCACCTTGCGCGTTTATACACAGTGCGTACACACACCGCACACACACACCGCGCACACACACACACGCACACACACACACACGCACACACACACGCACACACACACACACACACACACGCACACACACGCTCCGACTTGCCCACTCCTCCTCGTCGTACTCCTGCGCGTCCCGTCGGCTGGCGTCCTGTTGCCCCGGCGACGTGTTGTCGCAGAGCAGCCCGTTGCTGTGGACGTGGCTGCCGTGGTCGCTGGCCGAGCGCCGGCGGTGGATCGCCAGCAGGGCGCGCTTCACCAGCTCGTCTTTCAGCGCGTGGACAAACTGCTCCGTCTGAGGGAGAAAGGACGTGGTTGTCAGGACGCAACGAGACGCTCACAGGTTTCCCTAATACTGTATCTGAAGTCTCTTTTATATAGACCTTAGTGGTCCCCTAATACTGTATCTGAAGTCTCTTTTATATAGACCTTAGTGGTCCCCTAATACTGTATCTGAAGTCTCTTTTATATAGACCTTAGTGGTTCCCCTAATACTGTATCTGAAGTCTCTTTTATATAGACCTTAGTGGTCCCCTAATACTGTATCTGAAGTCTCTTTTTATATAGGCCTTAGTGGTCCCCTAATACTGTATCTGAAGTCTCTTTTAATATAGACCTTAGTGGTCCCCTAATACTGTATCTGAAGTCTCTTTTATATAGACCTTAGTGGTCCCCTAATACTGTATCTGAAGTCTCTTTTATATAGGCCTTAGTGGTCCCCTAATACTGTATCTGAAGTCTCTTTTATATAGACCTTAGTGGTCCCCTAATACTGTATCTGAAGTCTCTTTTATATAGACCTTAGTGGTCCCCTAATACCGTATCTGAAGTCTCTTTTATATAGACCTTAGTGGTCCCTAATACTGTATCTGAAGTCTCTTTTATATAGACCTTAGTGGTCCCCTAATACTGTATCTGAAGTCTCTTTTATATAGACCTTAGTGGTCCCCTAATACTGATACCCAGGGCTCGGTTTACACCTATCGGCATTTCTAGCCACTGGGGGACCATAGGCAGGCTGGGGGAACTCATATTAATGTTAAAAAACCTCATAAAGTGAAATTTTCATGCCATGGGACCTTTAAATAAATGCATAAATGAATATGTATGCCTGTGAAATACACCCTGAAATAAATAAATGAGGCAACAAATATTTAAGTCAATGGAAATATAAATATGTAAATGCATCAATATATATCAGTAAGTGGCCGCGTTAGCTCAGTTGGTAGAGCGGGCGCACATATGTAGACGTTTGCTACTGTCCTGTGAAAATAAAGGCCTAAAAATGACCCAAAAATAATCTTTAACATATATGTATATATATATATATATATATATATATATATATATATTTATATATATATATATATATATATATATTAATATTATTATTTTTTATTAATTTAAATAAAGGATGTTTTTCTAAAGACATTTTATTTCAAGGACTTTTATTTTATAAATACACTTATCTGTGTCCCTCTCTTTTTATTTTCCATGTCTTAAATTCAAATAAAGGGGGCGTGGCATATTAATTAATTAATGTCTTCATTTAGTTTTGAATGAAATTGCATCCCATATTCTCTCCCCCCTCTCCTCACCTGCTGGCTCAGGCTGTCCAGCACCTGCTGCAGCAGCGCGGCATCGAGCTCCAGAGAGACGGCCAGCAGCTCCTCGGCGAGCCCGAAGACGAGAGGCTGCAGCTGGGCCACGCTGGCCAGCAGCTCCCTGGCTCTGGAGCTCTCGTCCTGGGAGTAAGAGATGGAGCTGGAGAGAGAGAGAGAGAGAGAGAGAGAGGAGACATTCCTGTTTTCATTATCACTTTTAAGGTAAATTTTTTTTGATATTTTTGTCACTTATTTCAACGTCTTTTTCCGAAGTTTTCATTTTCACTTTAAAGATTTTTTTTTTGACATTTTTGTCACTTTTTCCCAAGAGAGAGAGAGAGAGAGAGAGACACGGAGGAGGAAAGAGTAACGTGCACTGAAAACTAACTCAAAATCTAACGTTTCGAGACCAGTGGTTATGCATGTTTTAAACTTTGAAATTATATTAAAACTTGTTTTTTCAACGCTTTTGTCAACTTTATCGACACTTTTTTGTCATATTTTTTCACGATTCTTTTGTCATATTTTTTAAAGCTTTTTTTCCCCTAGTTTGTCACTTTTTTTCTGCAACATTTTGTTTTTCGGTGTCAAACTTTTAAATTAAATTAAAACTTGCTTTTCAACTTTTTGGTCAACTTTACTGTAGTATTTTTTCACAATTCTTTTGTCATTTTCTTTCTTAGTTCGTCACTTTTGTTTTGTCAATTTTTTTTGCGCTTTTTATTGACTATTTTTTGTCATTTTTTCGCCCAAAGTTTTTAAAGCTTTTTTCCCAAGTTTTTATTATCACTTTTTAAAGTTTGTTCTTTTTTTTTTTTTTTTTTTTTTACATTTTGTCACTTTTTTTTCAATCTTTTTTTAATCTTTTTTTATTTCAAATGCTATCAAATCCAATTAAACACCTAAATTCAATGAAAGCAGTGAATTGATAATTTTAATTTACGCGTAAAGAGTAATGGTTGTACAGAACCATCTACGTTATATATTGTTTTTTTG
>NC_053125.1:28572572-28577572 GCF_010015445.1 Perca fluviatilis | reverse complement strand
TTGGGAATGATTGAGATTTCTCTCGGCACAGCTACCAGAAGACTTACAACTTTCAGACAGGTTGTTCACATCACATCTACGTTGTCTCTCTCAGTTTGGAGACTGCTCAGTAACGCGCGCCCGCTAGCAATAGAACCGACGCCTATTTTTCCACGCGACACGCAAGCGCGTTGGAAGCGTTTCCAGGCAAAATATAACAGGAAAAGATGTTTATATGTCGTTTAGACACAAATACATATTAATTAATGACATTTTGATGTTTGAAAGCCTCGAGGTTTTGATATAAATGCAGATATATGAATGTAATTTTAAAAAAAATAAATAGATTTTCTAATATTGCACCTGTTAATACAGAAGGAAATATTCTGTAGTAAATTCCTCAGAGGTCTCGAGGTTTTGATATAAATGCAGATATATGAATGTAATTAAAAAAAAAAAAAATAGATTTTCTAATATTGCACCTGTCAATACAGAAGGAAATATTCTGGAGCCTATTTTGCCGTCAATACTGCCGATGTTGTCTTTGCTGTAATCAGATCAGTATATATGTTTATGTTTAACATGGTACTTCATTTTATCAATGGGAAACATACATGTGTCCAGACAAGGCTAGCAGCAGCAGCAGCAGCAGCAGCAGCAGCAGCCGCGCCAGACACGTTTCTGGTGTGTAAAGACGTAGAGAACGCCACGCTAACAGGAACGCCACGCTCCACGCCACGCAGCCAGTGTGTAACCGGCCTAAGGCGTCGCTGTGTCCATTCTCTTACTGTCTATGGTTGCAAAAGAGCTGCGTTAGTCATTGAGGAAGTGGTTAAAAGTACTCCGGGTGACATGCACAGAAAGTTAAAGCTTAAGTCATAAAACTTGTTTAGGCACTTTGTTTTAACGTTTTTGACGCTTTACTCAACGTTTTGCCACTTTTATGGAGGTTTTTTGGCGCTTTTATGGCTTAGAGGCATAGAGTTTGAAAGTTGAGAGAACGGAAGACAACCTTGCTCTGTGTGTGTGTGTGTGTGTGTGTGTGTGTGTGTGTGTGTGTGTGTGTGTGTGTGTGTGTGTGTGTGTGTGTGTAAGTTTCTGTCTAGAAACATGGAGACACCCCCCCTGCGAGGTGAGAATAAAGACGCAGGGAAAACTCAGATCAGAGTTCATTTTTTCACACGAGATCTTGGTGGACTGAGCTCTGACTTAAAGTGTCTGTTGCCAGGGAAACTTAGACTCTGTTTTTGTGAACACACAGCTGTGTTGTAACTTTCATGCTGGACTCGGTAAACTTTGCGTAACTGAACTCGTCGTCTCAGATCGATCCTTGTGTTCTGGTAAACTTAAGTCCGATGTAAGAAGGCGTGGGAATTAATAAACTGGGAGTCAGATTTGACAGGCCTCAGGGCCTCATTTTAGCCTTATTTCAGACATAATTCCCTCTACAGCAGGGCTCTTCAATGTTTTTTAAACCAAGGACCCCTTAACTGAAAGAGAGACGGAGCAGGGACCCCCCTACTACATATATTGTATAAAATGAAGTTGCGTATTAAACTGGGCCTACAGTAACGTGTAGGGCGGCCTCAAGCCTTTATACATACCTGTTTTGCATAGAATACTAAGCTCTTAAAAAAGCTTTGTAATTGATTTTATAAATTAAATTTTAAATCATACATGCGGACAGTGAATCCTTAGGATGACCTGTATCTGTGCATGGCTACCTTAGAGACTACCTTACCTACAGGTCAGTAAGCCTATCATCAGTGGGGATTTATATCGGCTAATAATATGTTGGATTCACTTTTTAATTCTTAATAAAACTTCAAAAAAATTTATAAAAGCATTAATTAAATAATTTAATTTCACCGGAGAGTTTGTCGAGCTCCGCGAGCGTTTCCTGGTAACAGCCAATCAGGTGGTTGCAGTGGTTGATGACATCGTGGCGGAGACCATCCCAGTGGGGTGAAAGGTCGCCGAGCTCCTTCACTTCCTGGATCCTGAGGAGGAGGAGGAGGAGCGAGACACACTTGGCTTGTTAGTGATGTATTAAATGAAGTCTTCTGTCAGACAGTCGGAGCTTAAAGAGCTCATATTATGCTTTTTGGCTTTCTCCCATTTCCTTTGTTGTGTTATATATCTTTTTTGGGTCATGTTCTAGGTTTACAAAGTGAAAAAGCCCAAAGTCCTCCCCAAAGGGACTCACGATCTCCAACAGAAAACACTGTTCTGACTGGCTAGTAGTCCTTACCTAGGTACTGTCAGGGCATGCCCTCATACTCTACTTCTGACTGGCTAGTAGTCCTTACCTAGGTACTGTCAGGGCACGCCCTCGTACTCTGCTTCTGATTGGCTAGTAGTCCTTACCTAGGTACTGTCAGGGCACGCCCTCATACTCTGCTTCTGACTGGCTAGTAGTCCTTACCTAGGTACTGTCAGGAGCACGCCTCATACTCTGCTTCTGACTGGCTAGTAGTCCTTACCTAGCTACTGTCAGGGCCCTCATACTCTGCTTCTGACTGGCTAGTAGTCCTTACCTAGCTACTGTCAGGGCCCTCATACTCTGCTTCTGACTGGCTAGTAGTCCTTACCTAGCTACTGTCAGGGCACGCCCTCATACTCTGCTTCTGACTGGCTAGTAGTCCTTACCTAGCTACTGTCAGGGCCCTCATACTCTGCTTCTGACTGGCTAGTAGTCCTTACCTAGGTACTGTCAGGGCAAGCCCTCATACTCTGCTTCTGACTGGCTAGTAGTCCTTACCTAGCTACTGTCAGGGCACGCCCTCATACTCTGCTTCTGACTGGCTAGTAGTCCTTACCTAGGTACTGCGCATGTGCGACTCCCAACAAGTACAGAACATGCAGCAAATTCTGAAAAATTTCCATTTCATGGTGGTCGTCTGAGCCAATAAGCTCCGAGCTCAAGGGCTCGTTACAAAAAAAGCTGTTATTAAATCATTAAATGCAGTACCTGACCTTCTGCTTCATGTTGATGCAGTTTGAATTTCTGTATCATGTTCTGCTATCAATGCTAACGCTAACTACACCGTTGCTCTTCTCCTCTCTGGTTGTTCCAATCAAAACGTTAAAACGTGATAAAAACCTTTCAGCAAAACAGCAGGTGGAAAAAAAAAGCTTCACATTAATTGAATACACACAGACAGACACACACACACACACACACACACACACACACACACACACACACACACACACACACACACAGACACACACACACAGACACACACACAGACACACACAGACAGACACACACAGACACACACAGACAGACACACACAGACACACACACACACAGACACACAAAGAGACACACAGACAGAGACACACACGCAGACACACACACACAGACACACACACATACAAGAGATACACAGACACACACACACACACAAAGAGACACACAACAGACACACACACACACACAGACACACACACACACACACACACACACACACACACACACAGAGACACACAGACAGACACAAACACACACACACAGACACACACACACACAGACACACATACACAGACACACACACAGACAGACACAAACACACACACAGACACACATACACAGACACACACACATACAAGAGATACACAGACACACACACACAAAGAGACACAGACACACACACACACACAGACACACACATACACACACACACCGACACACACATACACACACACACACACACACAGACAGACACACACACACACAGAACACGGAGACAAAGACAGACAGACAGACATAGACACACACACACACACATAGACACACACACACACAAACACACAACAAAAAAAAACACAACACACACAAAAAAAAAAAAAAAAAACACACAAACACACACACACAAACACACACATAGACACACACACATAGACACACAGACACACACACACAGACACACACACACACACACAAACACAGACAGACACACACACACAGAACACGGAGACAAAGACAGACAGACAGACATAGACACATACACACACATAGACACACACACACAGACACACACACACAGACACACACACCTGCTGGTGTGGCTGCGTATGAGCGTGCTCAGTAGCTGTTTGGGTAGCGAGAAGGAGAGCGGCGTCTCCGACATCTGTTCCCGAACCAGCAGCCATCTTTGATCCTCCGTCAGAAACCTGTACACCTTACACACCTGGGCACACAGCACTGCAAACACACACACACACACACACACACACACACACACACACACACACACACACACACACACAGACGCACACACACACACACACACACCGGGAGGGAAGTTAAGTTCAATATTTTCCACTGTTTTAATGTCTAAATGATGTGACCCATTTCTTTTTTAAATTATAGTATTATTAGGCGAGAATGCTCCACTAAAAGTGCTGTTGTTGCTGCTGACAGGCTCAGATTATTATTCTAAGTGTCTCACAACATTATGGAAAGGATCCCTACAGAGATGGACCTAACTGTTAAACATGAAACCTCCCCGAAATCCCAATCACCAAACTCACTAGACTCTATATATATAGTATATATAGTTAATTCAAAGTCGAGAGAAACCAAATAAAACTATAAAAAGCCATCTTGGTTCATCTTTCCACTGTTCCAACAATCATCACTCTGGTTGGGTTAAAATAAACCCTTAATTCAGTCATTTACATGTGGAGATATGCCGGCTCTATACACGCTAAAAGTCCTGATTATTTACATGGAGTCTGGTGGAGATATGCTGGCTCTATACACGCTAAAAGTCCTGATTATTTACATGGAGTCTGGTGGAAATATGCTGGCTCTATACACGCTAAAAGTCCTGATTATTTACATGGAGTCTGGTGGAAATATGCTGGCTCTATACACGCTAAAAGTCCTGATTATTTACATGGAGTCTGGTGGAGATATGCTGGCTCTATACACGCTAAAAGTCCTGATTATTTACATGGAGTCTGGCCCTATACACGCTAAAAGTCCTGATTATTTACATGGAGTCTGGTGG
>NC_053125.1:28557572-28567572 GCF_010015445.1 Perca fluviatilis | reverse complement strand
AGTGTGTTTGGAGCCGTTTTTGCTGGGAGAAAAATCTCAAGCTAAAATAAGAGCTAGAAGACATAAGATAAGATGTTAATAAAAAAGAAGAACTTGACCCGTTTTCAAAGTTTTCTTCAACCAAATTGCCCAAAAATAACATGGGTGCACGTTGTTTGTTGAAGGGAATCCAAACAACGATCTTCGCAGGTAAAATTAATTATTACTTCCATTGAATTTTGGGGGTTTTATTGACAATTAATTTTAAAAAAAATTGTAAAAAAGTGTCAAAAGCATAAAAAAAAAGTTCACGGTCGACTTTTGGGTTCAACATTGAGATCTCCAACCATCTACGGAGGTCTGCATGTATTTAAAAAAGTGAAGACAAAGAAATAAAAAAAAATAAAAAATAAAAAACTTGAAAAAGTCAAAAAAAAACGTAACAAAGTTGTCTATTTCTTTTTTCTTAAAAAATGTGAAAAAAACTCAAAAAAACGCATTAAAAAAAATTGAAAACCCAATAAAAACATAAAAAAAGCATTGAGCATGATTATCGCCCCGGCAAAATATGCCTATGGACAACACAAGGGTTAAAGGGCCACATGATGTAGGACAGGTGAGACAGGAGGACATGTGTGTTTTTACCTGAGGCTGAGCGAGATGTGAGGCTCTTTGGACCGGAGCAGATCTCTGACGGAGAAGGAGGTGAAACCCAGAAAGCTCCTCTAACAGAGAGAGAGAGAGAAACAAAGAGCTGTTTTATGGTACGTTAACACCGGGACAGTTCACTTTGTTTCTGGCAGTCTCTCTCGCTGTACATTTCCCTGCTCTGATCCGGCTGTAATCCCGTTCATGGAAGGTTTTCCGTTGGCAGAAACAGCAGTAGACGTGGCGTCAAAATAAAATACTGTAAAGCAGGGGTCTTGAACTTTTTTAGCCAAGGACCCCTTAACTGAAAGAGAGACGGAGCAGGGACCCCCCTACTACATACAGTATCCTGAATAAAATGAAGTTGCATGTTAAACTGGGCCAACTATAAGGTGTAGGGCGACCTAAAGCCTTTATACATAGACATACATGCAGTACAGGCCAAAAGTTTGGACACACCTTCTCATTCAAATGTGTTTCCTTTTTATTTTCATGACTATTTACATTGTAGATTATCACTGAAGGCATCAAAACTATGAATGAATACATATGGAATTATGTACTTAACAAAAAAGTGTGAAATAACTGAAAACATGTCTTATATTTTAGATTCCTCAAAGTAGCCACCCTTTGCTTTTTTATTAATAAGGGAAAAACTTCCACTAATTAACCCTGACAAAGCACACCTGTGAAGGTAAAACCATTTCAGGTGACTACCTCATGAAGCTCATTGAGAGAACACCAAGGGTTTGCAGAGTTATCAAAAAAGCAAAGGGTGGCTACTTTGAAGAATCTAAAATATAAGACATGTTTTCAGTTATTTCACACTTTTTTGTTAAGTACATAATTCCATATGTGTTCATTCATAGTTTTGATGCCTTCAGTGAGAATCTACAATGTAAATAGTCATGAAAATAAAAAGGAAACGCATTGAATGAGAAGGTGTGTTCAAACTTTTGGCCTGTACTGTACGTAAACAAAAGATGGATCCTGGAAATCAAGTCATAAAGTGACACATTTATAAATATTTCTAAATTTGATACAAAGAAAGATACAATAATTTTGTTTCTGAGGAAAATTAATTGCACAGTGAAATTTGAAATGTTGGTAAAAATGTCGGAAATAGCGATAAAAAATTTTTAAAACGCGTCAAAAAATTCGAAAAGCGGTAAAGATTTAGAAAAAACAAAACGATGAATTTTGAAAATGTTGAAAAAGAAAAATCGGTAAAAACTGTAAAAAAAAAAATGACGGAAAAAGCGATAAAAATATTTTAAATAACGGTAAAAAATGCGAAAAGTGGTAAAGATTTAGATTTTTTTTTAAATAAGCAGTAAAAATGTTGAAAAAAAACGGTAAAAACGGTAATATAAGATAATTATAGTATTGTTTCTGAGAAAATTAATTGTACAGCGAAATTTGAAATGTTGGTAAAAATGTCGGAAATAGCGATAAAAATGTTTTAAAACACGTCAAAAAATTCGAAAAGCGGTAACGATTTAGAAAAAACAAAACGATGAATTTTGAAAATGTTGAAAAAGAAAAATCGGTAAAAACTGTAAAAAAAAAAATGACGGAAAAAGCGATAAAAATATTTTAAATAACGGTAAAAAATTCGAAAAATGGTAAAGATTTAGATTTTTTTATATAAGCAGTAAAAATGTTGAAAAAAACTGTAAAAACGGTAATATAAGATAATTATAGTATTGTTTCTGAGAAAATTAATTGCACAGTGAAATTTGAAATGTTGGTAAAAATGTCGGAAATAGCAATAAAAATGTTTTAAAAAACGTCAAAAAATTCGAAAAGCGGTAAAGATTTAGAAAAAACAAAACGATGAATTTTGAAAATGTTGAAAAAGAAAAATCAGTAAAAACTGTAAAAAAAAAATGTCGCAAAAAAACGATAAAAATATTTTAAATAACGGTAAAAAATTCGAAAAGTGGTAAAGATTTAGATTTGTATTTTTTTAAATAAGCAGTAAAAAAATTTATATAAGCAGTAAACATTTTGAAAAAAAACGGTAAAACCGGTAATATAAGATAATTATAGTATTGTTTCTGAGAAAATTAATTGCACAGTGAAATTTGAAATGTCAGTAAAAATGTCGAAAAAAATCGAAAAACAATGTTAGAATTGTCCAGTGACTGCCTTACCTATCGGCCAGTTAGCCAATCATCAGTGGGGATTTATATTTCCTAATAATATGTTGGATTTATGTATTTTAAGAGCTCTGCTGTAAAGAAAAGTACCTCTAAAATGCTCAAGTACAGTACTTAGTTACTCCACTCACTCCACCAATCACCAAATTCCCCAAAAAAAACCATTTCTCTAAATTATATTAAGTTACGTAAGGGGCTGTCACACAGCTGGAAGCTTTTATTTCTGCGATATTAATTAATAAATGTTCCTGGCGCACGCAGACACGAACTCATCACCGCCGGGGTCACGGCCGACAGCCACGGAAATATACAGAAATCACTCGTTGCTATGACGATAATCAGAGGATTACCTTGACGAGTGGAAAGCACTCAAATCACCCAACGCACGCAAGCACAGACACGAGCACACACACACACAGATGCAAGCAAACACACACACACACGCAGGAATGCACAGACACACACACAGACACACACACACACTTACCACATTTCCTTGTTTGCAGCTGAAGCTTTAAGCAACACACACACACATGCTCTGATTACACACACACACACACTGATCACACACACACACAATCTCTGATTACACACACACACTCTGATCACACACACACACACACACACACTTACCACATTTCCTTGTTTGCAGCTGAAGCTTTAAGCAACACACACACACACTCTGATCACACACACACACACACACTGATCACACACACACACACTCTGATCACACACACACGCTCTGATTACACACACACACACTCTGATCTCACACACACACACACGCACACACTGATCACACACACACACTCTCTGATTACACACACACAATCTCTGATCATACACACACACTCTCACTCTCTGATCACACACACACAATCTCTGATCTCACACACACACACACGCACACACACTGATCATACACACACACTCTCACTCTCTGATTACACACACACACACTCTGATCTCACACACACACACACGCACACACACTGATCATACACACACACTCTCACTCTCTGATCACACACACACACTCTGATCATACACACACACACTCTCACTCTCTGATCACACACACACAATCTCTGATTACACACACACACACTCTCACTCTCTGATCACACACACACAATCTCTGATCACACACACACACACTCTCACTCTCTGATCACACACACACAATCTCTGATTACACACACACACGGACACACACTTACCACATTTCCTTCTTTGCAGCTGAAGCTTTAAGCAACACACACGCTCTGATTACACACACACACACACACACACACACACACACACACACACACACACACACACACACACACACACACACAGACACCACACACACACACACACACACACACACACAGCTAATCTGTTTCATTGGGTTCTTCAACAAGAGGCTTTTAAAGCCCATGTTGCAAGGTTTATTTTCTAACGATTTTTTGCAATTTGCTTGTTGGTAATAAACATTTAAACTGTTACCCAACAACATCAAATACAATGGATATCACAAAACGGAATAAAATACGAAAAAGTAGTACTTTTTTACAGCGGTTTCTCCTTTCCCCCACAATGCATTGCATGACGTCCGCGTTAGGGAGACGACGAGGAGCCCGATCTCGGTTCACTTTCCGGTCTCTGCCGCTGGTCTGGCAAAAATAGGCTTTTGGTCTCCGACCGAGTCAATGAGTCTTTATTATGTGTATAATAATATTGGGGGAAGTGAAAGGCAGCTTGGACGGGGATGCTATTCGGCATGTCAAGTTTAAACAGCTAGCCAACGCCGACGTTTGCTAACGTTAAGCGCAACAGTGTTAGGCTTAGCCTGCTAGTTAAATACCGGTATTACAACTGCCTTCGAGCTCGCGTCCACGTTGTCAACACGAGACATGTGGCGTTAGTGCTCCTTTTTGGGGCTACTTTTATTGAATGAAATATTAAGCCGCTCCTCACGAAATAGGTGTTTTTTTAAGATTACACACAAAGCTAACTGGCTGTAGTTAGCGGCATGCGTATGCTAGCGGGATTAGCTAACGTTGCGTAGCCAGCCAGCAACTTCGGCAATCGGCAGTAGTTTCGGGGAGCTAACCGCGACAGTATGTTGCCCACAATCAACCTCTGCTGTTAAAACCAGTCAATCTGCAGCGATGTTTGAAATGGAGACACATGGATGTGTTAGCTGTCGAGGTTAGCTCGCCGAAGCTGCTTGCTGGCTTTGCAACGTTAGCTAATGTCCGCTAGCATACGTACAGGCTAACTATAGCCAGTTAGCTTTTGTATGTAAACAAAACTCACCCATCTGGTAGGCCACTACGTTTCATTCAATAAAGTTATGGTACAAAAGGAGCACTAACGCCACAGGTCTTATGTTGACAACGTGGACGCATATATAAAACTCCGAGGCAGTTGTAATATTTACCTAGCCGGCTAGGCTAATGCTGTTCGCGTAACGTTAGCAAAACGTGGGCGTAGCGTTAGCTGAAACTTGAGAAAAGTTGAACAGCATCCCCGTCCAAGTAATAAATAAACACCAGGCAAATATGTTGTTACTGGAGCTAGTAGGCTACCATCAAAACGTGAGATATCTAATCATGATATCAATCATATCTATGTGTTTACAACCATCGGGGGATTTCACAGGTGGGCTGGCAAGTTAGCACATAGCTAGCTTGTTTACCGGTACTTATCTGAACTAACGACATGATCACTGTCACTAGATATAAATAAAACATTGACTTTCACTTGGTGCTATTCACGGACAGTAAAAACCCCTCTTCCTCATCCCAGTCAGTCACCATAGTTCTAGTACCAGGCTGATACACGTCTCCCCAACGTGACGTCATCACCGAATTGCGGAAGAAAAAACACTAATACCAAAAACCTGACAAAAACTCGCATTTAACACTATTTGGAGACATTTTTAACAATGATATGCATATATTGAGTGCTGTATGTACCTGTTAATCAACAGTGGTGGTTAACTTGCAACATGGGCTTTAAGATAACAGGGTAATCCCAATCAAACTGAGAGATACACACTTATACACAAACTACACTCAAACAATTCTGTCACACATTTAAAGTGTGCGTGTGTGTGTGCGTGTGACTGTGTGTGTGTGTGTGTGTGTGTGTGTGTGTGTGTGTGTGCGTGCGTGCGTGCCCCACCTGTCCAGCAGAAGAGCTGTCCTCTCCTGATGAACTGAAACAGCTGTTGCACGCCATCATCTCGCTCTAAATACAGTCTACTTCCTGTTTACTTTACTGCCTCTTTTACTTCCGCTGTAGATTTTAAAACGCCCGGCCGATGACCCACTTCTTCTTCTTCTTCTTCTTCGTGTTCTTCTTCTTCACACCCCCCCAAAAAAAATCCCCGCAACACTGCAATAAAACTAAAAACTTCCTGTTTAAGTCCTGTGTTTCAAAATAAAATGACTTTTCAGCCACATAGACGTTCGCTCTACGTAACGTACTCTAAACAATTACGACGATACACGGAAAACAATAAATACAACCCCCCAAAAAACTGTGTTTTTAAAAAAAAATATGTTTTTGTCAATTTTATTGAAAAATGTTTTGTCACTTTCTTTCAAAAATTTTTGCCACTTTTTTGCGTTTAAAAAAAAAA
This sequence comes from Perca fluviatilis, assembly GCF_010015445.1. NCBI lineage: Eukaryota > Metazoa > Chordata > Actinopteri > Perciformes > Percidae > Perca > Perca fluviatilis. The sequence goes on along the minus strand of NC_053125.1, from coordinate 28,561,146 downwards.
AAAATGTTTTAGTAAATTTTTCGCTTTTTCCGATGTTTTTTGTCACTTTTTTTTTTTAACAAGTTTCCATCTCCTTTGACGATGTTTTTGATGTGGGGGTTTTTTTGTCACTTTTTCCTAATTTTGCTCACTTTTTTCAGTGTTTTTTAAAATATGTTTTAGTCAATTTTATAAAAAAATTTTGTCACTTTTTGGCGTTTTTTTTAAATATGTTTTAGTCAATTTTTTAAACAAGATTTTTGTCGCTTTTTTCGATGTTTTTTGTCACTTTTTTTTAACAAGTTTCCATCGCCTTTGACGATGTTTTTGATGTGGTGTTTTTTATGTCACTTTTTTCCCTAATTTTGTCACTTTTTTCCTAATTTTGCTCACTTTTTTCAGTGTTTTTTTTTAAAAAAAGAGATGTTTTTGTCGATTTTAATCAAAAAAAATTTCACTTTTGGGCGTTTAAAAAAAATATGTTTTAGTCAATTTTTTAAACAAGATTTTTGTCGCTTTTTCCGATGTTTTTTGTCACTTTTTTTAACAAGTTTCCGTCACCTTTGACGATGTTTTTGATGTGGTGTTTTTTTTGCTCACTTTTTTCAGTGTTAAAAAAAAAAAAAAGCCTCAAAACGTCCTCCCTGTTTTTCAAAATAAAATGACTTTTCTTTCCCTTTTCAGCCACATAACGTTCGCTCTACGTTAACGTACTCTAAACAACTACGATGACATACGAAACAAACAATACAACCCCAAAAACAGCAGAAGAGAGCTAAGAGACAGTTGGCTGCTGTACGCTAACGTGTAAACATTAAAGAGTGCAGCTTTATTTCTTTTTATCTGGTTATTTTAAATTGTTGAAACTACTTATTACATAATAATATTTTCTATAAACGTTTGTCCAATCGTTTGACAGGTGCCGGGACCTCTTTCGACTCGGTGTCTTTTCTCACTTTTTTGTCACCTCTGGCGATGTTTTAGATTTGCTTTTTTTTTGGTCACTTTTCAAACTTATTTTTGGTCTCTTTTTTCAGTGTTTTTTTTAAAATATGTTTTTGTCGGGTTTTTTTGTAGCTTCTTCCTAATTGTTTTCCTAATTTTACTCACTTTTTTCAGTGTTTTAATAAAAAAGTTGTTTTTGTCAATTTTATTCAAATTTTTTTGTCACTTTTTCCTAAATGTTTTCCTAATTTTGCTCACTTTTTTCAGTGTTTTTTTTTAAATATGTTTTTGTCGGGTTTTTTTGTAGCTTTTTCCAAATTGTTTTCCTAATTTTGCTCACTTTTTTCAGTGTTTTAATAAAAAAGATGTTTTTGTCAATATTTTTCAATTTTTTTTGTCACTTTTTCCTAATTGTTTTCCTAATTTTGCTCACTTTTTTCAGTGTTTTTAGCGTTTTATTTTATTTTTTTAATGTTTTTGTAAATTTTTTAAACAAGATTTTTGTCGCTTTTTCCGATGTTTTTTTCTCACTTTTTTTAACAAGTTTTTGTCACCTTTGGCGATGTTTTTGATGGGGTATTTTTTGTCACTTTTTCCAAATTTTGCTCACTTTTTTCAGTGTTTTTTTTAAATAAAAACCATGTTTTTGTCGATTTTTCCAACATTTGTCACTTTTTTTTCAACGTTGTTTTGTCATAGTTCTGATATAGAAACTTCCACAGCTCTCTGTCAATCAGATTGTACTTGTCTTTTTTTAAATCGTCTTTAAAAATGTCTATTTAATATTACGAGGAACTCTTGACTATAACACTAAATGAAGCTAGCTCAAATTTAGATTTAAATCTGGAACTGTCTGACTGAAAAATAACTTCAAAAATATTCAATGGACACCAGACTTTCGACTTTTCGACAGTACATCTTCAGTGTTTTATTTTTTTTCGGTTTTACAAAATAAAGTAAAGTATAAAAGACAAATGCTACTCTTTACCTTTTCTGTACCTCCAGAAAGTTTTTAACTGCTCTTTAATGTTTTTGAATCGTTTTTAACTGCTCTTTAATGTTTTTGAATCGTTTTTAACTGCTCTTTAATGTTTTTGAATAGTTTTTAACTGCTCTTTAATGTTTTTGAATCGTTATTAACTGCTCTTTAATGTTTTTGAATCGTTATTAACTGCTCTTTAATGTTTTTGAATCGTTATTAACTGCTCTTTAATGTTTTTGAATCGTTATTAACTGCTCTTTAATGTTTTTGAATCGTTTTTAGCTGCTCTTTAATGTTTTTGAATAGTTTTTAACTGCTGTTTAATGTTTTTGAATTGTTTTTAACTGCTGTTTAATGTTTTTGAATCGTTTTTAACTGCTGTTTAATGTTTTTGAATAGTTTTTAACTGCTCTTTAATGTTTTTGAATAGTTTTTAACTGCTCTTTAATGTTTTTGAATGTTTTGTAACTGCTCTTTAATGTTTTTGAATCGTTTTTAACTGCTCTTTAATGTTTTTGAATCATTTTTAACAGCTCTTTAATGTTTTTGAATGGTTTTTAACTGCTATTTAATGTTTTTGAATAGTTTTTAACTGCTGTTTAATGTTTTTGAATAGTTTTTAACTGCTCTTTAATGTTTTTGAATCGTTTTCTAACTGCTCTTTAATGTTTTTGAATAGTTATTAACTGCTCTTTAATGTTTTTGAATCGTTTTTAACTGCTCTTTAATGTTTTTGAATCGTTTTTAACTGCTCTTTAATGTTTTTGAATCGTTTTTAACTGCTCTTTAATGTTTTTGAATAGTTTTTAACAGCTCTTTAATGTTTTTGAATCGTTTTTAACAGCTCTTTAATGTTTTTGAATAGTTTTTAACTGCTCTTTAATGTTTTTGCATCGTTTTTAACTGCTCTTTAATGTTTTTGAATAGTTAACTGCTCTTTAATGTTTTTGAATCGTTTTTAACTGCTCTTTAATGTTTTTGAATAGTTTTTAACTGCTCTTTAATGTTTTTTAATCGTTTTTAACTAATCTTTAATGTTTTTGAATAGTTTTTAACTGCTCTTTAATGTTTTTGAATCGTTTTTAACTGCTCTTTAATGTTTTTTAATCGTTTTTAACTGCTCTTTGATGTTTTTTAATCGTTTTTAACTGCTCTTTAATGTTTTTGAATAGTTTTTAACTGCTCTTTAATGTTTTTGAATAGATTTTAACTGCTCTTTAATGTTTTTGAATAGTTATTAACTGCTCTTTAATGTTTTTGAATCGTTTTTAACTGCTCTTTAATGTTTTTGAATAGTTATTAACTGCTCTTTAATGTTTTTGAATCGTTTTTAAACTGCTCTTTAATGTTTTATGTAAAGCACTTTGAATTGCCCTGTTGCTGAAAATGTGCTGTACAAATAAATCTGCCTTGCCTTGCCTTTAGGAAATGTCACATATTTTTTGTAAGGACTCTGAAAAAGCGCTCGTTGCAGTTGCAGATACAATACTGTAATTCAGTCTCCAAAAACAGACCCTTTTTTCTAGAAATATATGATGGTTTTTTTATTCGAGCCAAAGTTCTCGAATCTAAACACAAGCTGAGTTACTTAATAAGTTGACTTAACTTTCCGAGTGAACACTGTCACAGCTCTTTGCCAACCAGATGTATTTGTCTTTTTTTTTTAAA
>NC_053125.1:28545072-28547572 GCF_010015445.1 Perca fluviatilis | reverse complement strand
AGGCTAGTTGTAGCCGGTTACCTCCAGGTTCTGTGCTAAGCTAGGCTAGTTGTAGCCGGTTACCTCCAGGTTCTGTGCTAAGCTAGGCTAGTTGTAGCCGGTTACCTCCAGGTTCTGTGGTAAGCTAGGCTAGTTGTAGCCGGTTACCTCCAGGTTCTGTGCTAAGCTAGGCTAGATGGAGCCGGTTACCTCCAGGATCTGTGCTAAGCTAGGCTAGTTGTAGCCGGTTACCTCCAGGATCTGTGCTAAGCTAGGCTAGTTGTAGCCGGTTACCTCCAGGTTCTGTGCTAAGCTAGGCTAGTTGTAGCCGGTTACCTCCAGGATCTGTGCTAAGCTAGGCTACTTGTAGCCGGTTACCTCCAGGATCTGTGCTAAGCTAGGCTAGATGGAGCCGGTTACCTCCAGGATCTGTGCTAAGCTAGGCTACTTGTAGCCGGTTACCTCCAGGATCTGTGCTAAGCTAGGCTAGATGGAGCCGGTTACCTCCAGGATCTGTGCTAAGCTAGGCTAGTTGGAGCCGGTTACCTCCAGGATCTGTGCTAAGCTAGGCTACTTGTAGCCGGTTACCTCCAGGATCTGTGCTAAGCTAGGCTAGTTGTGGCCGGTTACCTCCAGGATCTGTGCTAAGCTAGGCTAGTTGTAGCCGGTTACCTCCAGGATCTGTGCTAAGCTAGGCTAGTTGTGGCCGGTTACCTCCAGGATCTGTGCTAAGCTAGGCTAGTTGTAGCCGGTTACCTCCAGGTTCTGTGCTAAGCTAGGCTAGATGGAGCCGGTTACCTCCAGGATCTGTGCTAAGCTAGGCTAGTTGGAGCCGGTTACCTCCAGGATCTGTGCTAAGCTAGGCTAGTTGTAGCCGGTTACCTCCAGGATCTGTGCTAAGCTAGGCTAGTTGTGGCCGGTTACCTCCAGGATCTGTGCTAAGCTAGGCTAGTTGTAGCCGGTTACCTCCAGGTTCTGTGCTAAGCTAGGCTACTTGTAGTCGGTTACCTCCAGGATCTGTGCTAAGCTAGGCTACTTGTAGTCGGTTACCTCCAGGATCTGTGCTAAGCTAGGCTAGTTGGAGCCAAAGTCCCAATAAGTCGGCATGTTCCTTTAAAACACACGTGTCAAACTCAAGGCCCGCGGGCCAAATCAGGCCCCTATCACAATACATTTTGGCCCAAATACTTTCTGTCACTTTTCACGACATTTTTGACGCTTTTTCCAAACGTTTTTGGGCATTTTCTTCGTAATTTTTGTCGACCAAACTGTAAGTGAGAAGACTACATGAAACGTGCAATAATACAGTCAAAGATATTTGACTTTTCCGGTGAAATAAAAGCAATAAACTGTAAAATGTGTCTGGCCCTGGATGTGATTCTCATCTTCTATTGTGGCCCTTATATTAGGGAAGTTATGTTTGACACCCCTTGCTTTAAAGTGCCCATATTATGAAAAAAAAAACACTTTTTCTGGTGATTTGGGGTGTTATTTTGTGTCTCTGGTGCTTCCACACTAGGGCTCGGCGATATATCGATGTAAAAAATATATCGATATATTGTTAAATGAGATATGGAATTAGACCATATCGCATATATCGATATAGTTCAAAATTTGATCCTTGCTCCAAGCAAGCTGCTGACTCCTTTTGGATTGGCCTCTTTTATTTTATAGGCTTTTTATTTAAGATAATTTTTTATGTAAATATGCACCTTATGGAGCTTTGATTTAAAAAAAAAAGGTACTCCTGTTGTTATACAGTATTTATGTTTACATTTTATTGTTATTTGAACAGCCGAGCATTTAATAATGAACCAGGTGAAGAAACTATTTATTATTTATTCATTTGATTTTGCAACTGTTTCTATGAAACTACTTGTGACATGTCATATTTGGCTTTGACTGAACATTTTGCTCTCACTTTGCAGGAAAAAAAATATCGGGATATATATCGTGTATCGATATTCAGCCTAAATATATCGGGATATGACTTTTGGTCCATATCGCCCAGCCCTATTCCACACACATACACACTTTGATGTTGTGAGTGAGATATGGTTTCTGAACGTGTCCTGCCTTCAGTCTCCTGGTGAGCTGGTCAGAATCAGCCCGGATTGTGACGTCACTAGCCGAAACGAGCTGGCTAACCGCAACCGTTAGCATCCTAGCGCTAGCATGCTACCTCGTTGTCAATGGCAAAGCGCTGCTACGACACACACAAGTTCACCACGATCTACCAAAAGAACTACTTCCATGTGCGGCCGAAGTCGGAGAGACAGCCTTTCTTTTACCGTCTATGGAGCTAGCTAGCTGACATGAGCTACGATCTGAGCTACTGAGCATGTGCGAGTGCAATCAAAGATAGTACAGAAGAAGTGGTGTCTCACTCTGTAGCTAAAACAGAGAGCTCAACACACAGGGTGAAAAGAGGAGCTGCAGCAATGTGCAGCACAACAACAAAAAAATACAGTGTTTTTTTTTAATATTAAACCATGTGAACCTATTCTGGTGCAACCTTTAA
>NC_053125.1:28532572-28540072 GCF_010015445.1 Perca fluviatilis | reverse complement strand
ATTTTTAATTAAATCCAAGTGTCCTGTATCATTAATGCATGTCTGTTATTTATAACGAAGCAAACTGCTTGAAAATCGATTGAAAAGTCAGCGAGAAATAGTGATTTTAATTGTGGATAAAGCTCCTGCCTCCATAGACACACATGCATTAGGATGGCGCGGCTCGTCTGTTCCAAGTTTTTGATACTATTTTCCACCTATTATTGCCTTAATTCCTTTCTTTCTACCGTCTTTTTACATTTTTGTTGCCTTTTTTCACATGGCTGTTGTTTGGTAGATCTATTGCTGGTACTTGGCTTAAAAACACCATTCAAATGGGGTACATTATTGATTATATATATATATATTATAAGTTTGAGAACCCCTGGTCTATGCTATGGGGATTGACTGGCCTGCAGTTCAGCCTCTGAGCTGCCATATTATTTTGAAAATATCAACACATATAACAAATATCATTTTTAGCACCTCACTGATGGGCTAAATCATTAAAATACTCTACCTGACATAACGTTAGCTTCATTTAGGATGACAGTCACTTAACTTTATGACACCTTAAGTAGGTGTAGGGGACTTTTTTTTATGGACACCCTGCAGCCAATCAGAATCGAGTATTCACCCAGACCAGTATAATAATGCTTTCCTCATCCCTTCTGTCTCACACTCTCCCCCTCTTCCTCTCTCTCTCTCTCTCTTCCTCTTCCTCCCTCTCCCCCTCTTCCTCTGTCTCTGTCTCTCTCTTCCTCTCTCTCTTCCTCCCTCTACCCCTCTTCCTCTGTCTCTCTGTCTCTCTTCCTCCCTTTCTCTCTCTCCCCCCTCTCTCTCTCTTCCTCTTTCTCTTCCTCCCTCTGCTCCTCTTCCTCTGTCTCTGTCTCTCTCTCTCTCTTCCTCCCTCTACCCCTCTTCCTCTGTCTCTCTCTGTCTCTCTCTCTCTTCCTCCCTCTCTCTCTCTCTTCCTCTCTCTCTTCCTCCCTCTACCCCTCTTCCTCTGTCTCTCTCTGTCTCTCTTCCTCCCTTTCTCTCTCTCTTCCTCTCTCTCTCTCTCCCTCCCTCTCTCCCCCCCTCTCTCTCTCTCTTCTCTCTCTCTTCCTCCCTCTTCTCTCTCTCTCTCTTTCCCCTCTCCTCCTCTTTTTTTTTTTTCTCTCTCTCTCTCTCTCTTTCTCCCTCTCACGCCTCTTTGTTTACATTCCACGGATGAAAAGACTTCCGCAGAGTATCCTCGCGCCTCCAGCGAGCCTCCTTCCCCCTCCCCCCTCCACCCCTTCTTCTCGATATGCATTTTGCATTTTTTTTTGGGACGCCACATGGCGCGCTGAGATTGATTTCCGGTTCGCACACGTGAGGAATGAGAAGGCATAAAATCGGGGGGTTAGGGTAGTGCTCCCGTTTTCAGCCTAATTAACAGTTTTGTTGAGATATCACAGTAGTGCCTAAAATCTACCTTTCACCTGGCCCTGTTGTTGTATTTCTCCTATTTTTGATTCTGTAGTGTTCACAGTAAACACACTGCAGCTCGGTCGGAGTCCAATTAGTGCCACTGATCAGGAGAGGGAGCAAGAAGCCTGTTGTAAGTATTGAAAATGCTTTTCCAACTCACTTTTTTTTTAAGCTCATTGAATGCACCTTCACACTGTTGGACACTGTCTCAGCTTTGCATCCTTTAAGATACTGTTTCAGCCTTGTAAATGTCTTTAAATGTCATTTTTTCCTGTTAGTTTGGTGCAACATAGTGATGTGCGATACCACTTAATTCCTATTCGATCCGATACCAAGTAATACCCAGGCTGGTACCGATATCAATACTTTTTACGTATTTTAATTGTAGTGTGATGTGACAACTAGTTTGAAGTAAAGTAAAAAAGTAGTCTGTAGGCTTACCAATTCCAAATTATAGCGGCATAATGACAAGACAATAAACTACTCTCATATTATTTAATTATAAAGAAAATCTCACAGACTTGTACAGTAAAACAGGTTGAAAATTACACACAAATTTGACTTTTAACCTTGTCACAAAATATTCCTATCCACTTTTTGCTGTTCTTTACAACACATGTAAATCAGGCACCCTTGAAAACCGTTAACTCAAATTGTTTTCACAAAACATTCATGTTTACAAAAAAAAATTAATAAAAATAGGCTCCCCAGAGTGACAGTCCGCAGTCTTCGTAGCGGGAAATTAAAGAAGGGCTGCTGCAGCGGCCGGCTCCGTCACAGAGCCGCAGTGCACAAACAACTGACCGGCGGAAGGAGAAGTAGTTCCTTCCCCTAACCGGATATAATCAGACTTTTCTGGTGACAACAAGTTACTTATGATAACATAAACACTCACTCCAAATTACTGAGTTTAAATATCGATCTTTTTATATGAGAATCGATACTAGAGCAGGAGACGTTGGGATCGTAAATATCAAAACTTTAGTATCGATCCGCACATCACTAGTGCAACACAAAGCAGGGGTAGAATGTAAAGTATATACAGTTTGTATGCATATTTCCATTTTACGTCTAATAGCTGACATGTGTAGTACTTGTAATTGTGCAGATTTTTCAATACAAATGTCAGACAAATATTGAATTTTTTAATATTTTTTAAATCCAATCCAAAGAAAGGATATTATAATTACATTTAAAAACAATAAGCTATCAATTTCCATGGAATAAAATGAGATTTTACAAATTGGCAGCGCTGGAAGAAGTATTCAGATCCTTTACTTCAGTAAAAGTACTAATACAACGAGTTACGAGTTACAAGTCCTGCAGTGATAATGTTACTTCAGTAAAAGGGTGTAAGTATCGTCAGGAAAATGTACGTCAGTGGTGTAGTCTAATGTATTTTTGCGGGTATACTGTTCTACATAAATATATACAGTACAGGCCAAAAGTTTGGACACACCTTCTCATTCAAATGTTTCCTTTTTATTTTCATGACTATTTACATTGTAGATTCTCACTGAAGGCATCAAAACTATGAATGAACACATATGGAATTATGTACTTAACAAAAAAGTGTGAAATAACTGAAAACATGTCTTATATTTTAGATTCTTCAAAGTAGCCACCCTTTGCTTTTTATTAATAAGGAAAAAACTTCCACTAATTAACCGCTGACAAGGCACACCTGTGAAGGTAAAACCATTTCAGGTGACTACCTCATGAAGCTCATTGAGAGAACACCAAGGGTTTGCAGAGTTATCAAAAAGAAAGCCATAGGGGGCTTTGAAGGAATCTAAAATATAAGACATGTTTTCAGTTATTTCACACTTTTTTAAGTACATAATTCCATATGTGTTCATTCATAGTTTTGATGCCTTCAGTGAGAATCTACAATGTAAATAGTCATGAAAATAAAGAAACACATTGAATGAGAAGGTGTGTCCAAACTTTTGGCCTGTACTGTATTTCAGTTTGATACATGAAAATTACGTTTTGATTAACGTTAACGTTAGGCTACTGCTCTGCTTTCTGCTCAAGACTCGGCTTAAAGTCATTGTTGTCATATAGCAACCGAGCGTCTCTAGCCCATTTCAGCTGCACCAGCTACAAAATAACTAATCAGGCGGTATTTAACTCATAATAAGACTGTAGAGACATGCCTATAGGTAGCAGTATACAGCGCTGTGTTTAACTCCTAATAAGACTGTAGAGACATGCCTATAGGTAGCAGTATACAGCGCTATGTTTAACTCCTAATAAGACTGTAGAGACATGCCTATAGGTAGCAGTATACAGCGCTATGTTTAACTCCTAATAAGACTTAACTATAAAACATGCCTATAGGTAGCAGTATACAGCGTGTTTAACTCCTAATAAACTTAGAGACTTAATGCCTATAGGTAGCAGTATACAGCGTATGTTTAACTCCTAATAAGACTGTAGAGACATGCCTATAGGTAGCAGTATACAGCGCTATGTTTAACTCCTAATAAGACTGTAGAGACATGCCTATAGGTAGCAGTATACAGCGCTATGTTTAACTCCTAATTAGACTGTAGAGACATGCCTATAGGTAGCAGTATACAGCGCTGTGTTTAACTCCTAATAAGACTGTAGAGACATGCCTATAGGTAGCAGTATACAGCGCTATGTTTAACTCCTAATAAGACTGTAGAGACATGCCTATAGGTAGCAGTATACAGCGCTGTGTTTAACTCCTAATAAGACTGTAGAGACATGCCTATAGGTAGCAGTATACAGCGCTATGTTTAACTCCTAATAAGACTGTAGAGACATGCCTATAGGTAGCAGTATACAGCGCTATGTTTAACTCCTAATAAGACTGTAGAGACATGCCTATAGGTAGCAGTATACAGCGCTATGTTTAACTCCTAATAAGACTGTAGAGACATGCCTATAGGTAGCAGTATACAAGCGCTATGTTTAACTCCTAATAAGACTGTAGAGACATGCCTATAGGTAGCAGTATACAGCGCTATGTTTAACTCCTAATAAGACTGTAGAGACATGCCTATAGGTAGCAGTATACAGCGCTATGTTTAACTCCTAATAAGACTGTAGAGACATGCCTATGGAGTAGCAGTATACAAGCGCTGTGTTTAACTCCTAATAAGACTGTAGAGACATGCCTATAGGTAGCAGTATACAGCGCTATGTTTAACTCCTAATAAGACTGTAGAGACATGCCTATAGGTAGCAGTATACAGCGCTGTGTTTAACTCCTAATAAGACTGTAGAGACATGCCTATAGGTAGCAATATATACGGGTATGTTTAACTCCTAATAAGACTGTAGAGACATGCCTATAGGTAGCAGTATACGAGCTAAGTTTAACTCCTAATAAGACTGTAGAGACATGCCTATAGGTAGCAGTATACCGCTATGTTTAACTCCTAATAAGACTGTATGACATGTCTATAGGTAGCAGTATACAGCGCTATGTTTAACTCCTAATAAGACTGTATGACATGTCTATAGGTAGCAGTATACAGCGCTATGTTTAACTCCTAATAAGACTGTAGAGACATGCCTATAGGTAGCCGTATACAGCGCTATGTTTAACTCCTAATAAGACTGTAGAGACATGCCTATAGGTAGCAGTATACAGCGCTGTGTTTAACTCCTAATAAGACTGTAGAGACATGTCTATAGGTAGCAGTATACAGCGCTATGTTTAACTCCTAATTAGACTGTAGAGACATGCCTATAGGTAGCAGTATACAGCGCTATGTTTAACTCCTAATAAGACTGTATGACATGTCTATAGGTAGCAGTATACAGCGCTATGTTTAACTCCTAATAAGACTGTATGACATGTCTATAGGTAGCAGTATACAGCGCTATGTTTAACTCCTAATAAGACTGTAGAGACATGTCTATAGGTAGCAGTATACAGCGATATGTGTACGACTTCTTCATTTGGTTACGACAAAAGTGCTTAAAATTGTAGAAAACCACAATGTTTACTACGTGATGCACGACGTAGCCATCTTTGAAAGTGAGCTCGGGGTCCTCTGAGTTCAGACGACTTGACGAGTCGTATATATACGACCTCGGGGGGCGTTCTTTTTGCAACTTCCGGTTCGTAACTCCGGAAAACGACTCGTAGATCGACTTCGGTGGACAAAAAGAACGCACCATCAGTGTCCCAAATTCCCCCGTAACGTAACCCCATTTGTTCAGGTCCTATCCCCCTGACCAATCGGCTACAACCTTAACCACTCGAGGTGTGATGCCTAACCCCCGACCAATCGAGCGGCTTCGTAGGGCGGGTCTTGGCGTGGCCATAGTGGGAATCGGGACACTAAACTGCACGCAAACCGGTCTAATCGTCTCAGCTGGACTTGTAGGCCGTCATGTTGTTGGCTAGTTTAATTTATAATAAAACATCAGATTTTATAAACTACATGTATTTGTGTGCAGGAATCTTAACGTGTAAAGTAACTAGTAACTAAAGTAACTAACTAAAGCTGTAACAGGTGAATGTAGCGGAGTAACTAAAGCTGTAACAGATTAATGTAGCGGAGTAACTAAAGTAACTAGTAACTAAAGCTGTAACAGATTAATGTAGCGGAGTAACTAAAGTAACTAGTAACTAAAGCTGTAACAGATTAATGTAGCGGAGTAACTAAAGTAACTAGTAACTAAAGCTGTAACAGATTAATGTAGCGGAGTAACTAAAGTAACTAGTAACTAAAGCTGTAACAGATGAATGTAGTGGAGTAACTAAAGTAACTAGTAACTAAAGCTGTTACACTTACTTACACTCACTTACGCTCTTACACACACACAGACACACTTACACACTCTTAAACACACACTTACATTCTCACACACACACTCACACACACACACACACACACACACACACACACACACACACACACACACACACTTACACACACACACACACACTTACACAGACACATATCCAAAACTAATCACCAAGAGAGTTAAACACAGGGGAAGGTTCCAGGACAGCCCCTGAAATATGATTGGTCCCCCCTATATATACATACATACATACATACATATATATATATACATACATATATATATATATATATATATATATATATATACATACATACATACATATATATATACATATATACATATATATATATATATATATATATATATATATATATATATATATATATATATATATATATATATATATATATATATAAAACACACACACACACACACACACACACACACACACACACACACACACACACACACACACACACACACATACATTCTCTCACACATCCAGAACCCCATACGCTTAGCGAGGAAAATTAAAACTCTCTCACAAACAAAAAAAAAAAAAAAAAAAAAAAAAAAAAAAAAAAAAAAAAAAAAAACAAAAAAAAAAAAAAAAAAAAAAAAAAAAAAAAAAAACAAAAAAGTTTAAGTGTATTGTTGAGTCAGTACGATGTCAGACTAAACAGGTTTAGGAAGAAGTTTTAAACAGACCAAGATCAGGACACAGTCATGTGGTCAAAACATATTTAAAAAGCAATAGATAAAGACATAACCTAAATTGTTGTTGTTGTTGTTGTTATCAGCTGTTCTGGAGCTTTCAATCTAATCACAGGATCTTCATCAGCAGATGGAGAGAAGGCAGCGTGTCTGGAAAACAAGTTTGGCCGCAGTTTGAACCTCCTGCAAATCAAAATCAAAAAGCAGCAGCTAACGTTAGCTTCAATTCTGATATAGCATCCAGGAACCAGCTAGCGCACACACACCGTGGATGATGGAGATTACTCTGTTACTATTGTAGGCAGTAAGCTAGTAAGCTAGTTAGCGGAGTATGCTAAACGTAGCCGCTTACGTGAAGCAGAAAAAACACGCACTTTTTTAAAAAACACGTTCTTCACAGTTTAGCTGAAGTATCTCGCTCTCGGCACGCGGGAAATACTCAACATTCAATGACGCGCAACTGGAGATACGTTGGCAATAGGGTTGCATGATATTGGGAAAAAAAATTTTATATTGCGATATCGATATTAATTCCGATATTTTTAAACATAACAG
>NC_053125.1:28512572-28527572 GCF_010015445.1 Perca fluviatilis | reverse complement strand
TGTCTGTGTCGGAAGAAGGGAACGACCAAACACATCCTCGTCGACCTCAAGTGAGTACGCCGCCGTTTGTAAGCGATGAGCCGTGCTAGTTTTTTTGCATAAACGTGGACAAATGGACTAAAATGTAAATGGACGGTTAGCACAAGAACCATTCGCACACATTTATCTCAGAGTGACCGCAAGTCTCTCCTGTAAACTCACCGGGTTAAGATGAGCTCTTTTAAGGCGAATGAAAGGCTCGATCCCACCAAGTAGCTCGTCCAATCAAATCGAAGCATTGACGTCAATGCTGCTGCCAGTTCTGAACGTTGTTTACCTTTTTTTTCTTCTTCTTCTAGTCCGTAGAAAGAGTAGCGTCGGTAGCATTTGCTCATTAGCTCCACCTTGTGTGTGTGTGTGTGTGTGTGTGTGTGTGTGTGTGTGCGCCTGTTTTACTATATTCGTGGGGTCCAAAAACCGGGGACTACAGTATACTTGTGGGGTCTGCACAGCCTCGTGGGGACCAAAATGCTGGACCCCACGAGTTTAAAGGGCTGTTTGAAGGTTAAGACTTGGTTTTAGGATTAGGGTTAGAATTAGGTTATGGTTAGGGTTAGGCATTTAGTTGGGATGGTTAAGGTTAGGGTAAGGGTTAAGGTTAGACATTTAGTTGTGATGGTTAAGGTGAGGGTAAGGGTTAAGGTTAGGTATTTAGTTGTGATGGTTAAGGTTAGGGTAAGGGTTAAGGTTAGGTATTTAGTTGTGATGGTTAAGGTTAGGGTAAGGGTTAAGGTTAGGTATTTAGTTGTGATGGTTAAGGTTAGGGTAAGGGTTAAGGTTAGGTATTTGTGGTGATTGATAAGGTTAGGGGTAATGTAAGTATAGGCATTTTAGTTGTGATGGTTAAGGTAAGGGTTAAGGTTAGGCATTTAGTTGTGATGGTTAAGGTTAGGGTAAGGGTTAAGGTTAGGCATTTAGTTGTGATGGTTAAGGTAAGGGTTAAGGTTAGGCATTTAGTTGTGATGGTTAAGGTAAGGGTTAAGGTTAGGCATTTAGTTGTGATGGTTAAGGTTAGGGTAAGGGTTAGGGTTAGACATTTAGTTGTGATGGTTAAGGTTAAGGTAAGGGTTAAGGTTAGACATTTAGTTGTGATGGTTAAGGTTAGGGTAAGGGTTAAGGTTAGGCATTTAGTTGTGATGGTTAAGGTTAGGGTAAGGGTTAGGGTAAGGGGCTAGGGAATGCATTATGTCAATGATATGTCCCCACAAAGATAGTAATACAGACTTGTGTGTGTGTGTGTGTAGTCCCTGAACACACTCGCCATGTGTTTAAAATTCTACACACGTTGTGTCATTTTTAACACATCACTTTTTGCAGTGTACAGTTTTCCTACATCCATTTTAAATCTCTGTTTTAAGAAATCATTAGTGGGATAGATCCTATTCATAATTTTAAATTGCATTTCTTTCACCTTTTGGCGGGAACAGGAAATTTTTAAGTATTTACATCTAATTTTTTATTTTTTTTTTATTGTCTCCTTACCGAAGTCTTTGAGAATACACACTGCAAAAAGAGATGACACAACTCTTGTGTTAAAAATGACACAACATGTGTAGAATTTTAACACATGTGGTGAGTGTGTTCAGGGACTACACATGTCATTTTTAACACATCTCTTTTTGCTGTGTGTGTGTGTGTGTGTTTGTTTTTTTTTTTTTTTGTTTTTGTGTTTGTGGTGTTGTGTGTGTGTGTGTGTGTGTGTGTGTGTGTGTGTTGTGTGTGTGTGTGTGTGTGTTAGAGCGAGAGAGTGACGGTGATTATCTAGAGTCATTGTGAGAGAAAGAAATAATCAAAACTGGCCTTTTTCCGAATTATTTTTTCTCCTTTTTACGGTTGTTGTTACTTTTTTTTTTTGTCGCGTGTTCAATGTTTTTGGGGCTTCTTCCGACTTTTTTGGGGGTGCGGCACATTTCTCTACGTTTTTGTTGCCTTTTTCAAGGTTTTTTTTGGTGCTTTTTTCAAAGTTCTTGTCGCCTTTTTTCAACATTTTGTTGCGTTTTCTAAGTTTTTGGTTCTGGCGAGAGCACAATTTGAATTTGCTCAGCGAGTCACTCTGGCATTGAGTAATGATGCTCATTAACTATGCCCTGGTAGCCGAGCTGCACCAATCACATCGCTGTATCTGATGTAGGAGGGCCAGAGGCGAGCTACACAGATGACGAAGCTACTAGTTAGCTCCGCTGGTAGCTAAGCGTATGGGGCCCTGGATACGTTTTTTTGGGGGGGTACTTTTCTTTACGTTTTTGTCGCCTTTTCAATGTTTTTTGTTGCTTTTTACAACATTTTTGTCGCCTTTTTCAACGTTTTTGTTGCTTTTTACATTTTTGTCGCCTTTTTCAAAGTTTTTGTTGCTTTTTACAAAGTTTTGTCTCCTTTTTCAAAGTTTTTTGTTGCTTTTTACATTTTTGTCGCCTTTTTTAACGTTTTTGTCGCCTTTTTCAAAGTTGTTGTTGCTTTTTTTCAATGTTTTTGTCGCCTTTTTCAAAGTTTCTGGTGCTTTTTACAACGTTTTTGTTGCCTTTTTTCAAAGTTTTTGTTGCTTTTTACGTTTTTGTCGCCTTTTTCAACGTTTTTGTCGCCTTTTTCAACGTTTTTGGTGCTTTTTTCAACGTTTTTGTCGCCTTTTTCAACGTTTTTGGTGCTTTTTACAACGTTTTTGTCGCCTTTTTCAATGTTTTGGTGTTCTTTTTACAACGTTTTTGTCGCCTTTTTAAGAGCTTTTGGCGAACTTGACGCTTTTAAAATAACGTTTTTGTCACCTTTTTAATGTTGTCGCGCTTTTTCAAAGTTTTGGTGCTTTTTACACCGTTTTGTGTAGCCTTTTCAATGTTGTTGCTTTTTTCAATGTTTTTGTCTCCTTTTTCAACGTTTCTGGTGCTTTTTACAACGTTTTTGTCGCTTTTTACATTTTTGTCGCCTTTTTCAACATTTTTTGTTGCTTTTTACGTTTTTGTTGCCTTTTTCAAAGTTTTTTGTTGCTTTTTACATTTTTGTCGCCTTTTTTAACGTTTTTGTCGCCTTTTTCAAAGTTGTTGTTGCTTTTTACAACGTTTTTGTCGCCTTTTTCAATGTTGTTGCTTTTTTCAATGTTTTTGTCTCCTTTTTCAACGTTTTTGGTGCTTTTTTCAACGTTTTTGTCGCCTTTTTCAAAGTTGTTGTTGCTTTTTTCAACGTTTTTGTCGCCTTTTTCAACGTTTTTGGTGCTTTTTTCAATGTTTTTGTCGCTTTTTACAACGTTTTTGTCGCCTTTTTCCAAGTTGTTGTTGCTTTTTACAACGTTTTTGTCGCCTTTTTCAATGTTGTTGCTTTTTTCAATGTTTTTGTCTCCTTTTTCAACGTTTTTGGTGCTTTTTACAACGTTTTTGTCGCCTTTTCCAAGTTGTTGTTGCTTTTTACAACGTTTTTGTCGCCTTTTTCAATGTTGTTGCTTTTTTCAATGTTTTTGTCTCCTTTTTCAACGTTTTTGGTGCTTTTTACAACGTTTTTGTCGCCTTTTTCAAAGTTGTTGCTTTTTTCAACGTTTTTGTCGCCTTTTTCAAAGTTTCTGGTGCTTTTTACAACGTTTTTGTTGCCTTTTTTCAAAGTTTTTGTTGCTTTTACGTTTTTTGTCGCCTTTTCAACGTTTTTTGTCGCCTTTTCACAGCGTTTTTGGTGCTTTTCCAACGCTTTTGTCGCTTTTAACGTTTTTGGTGCTTTTACAACGCGTTTTTTACGCCTTTTCAATGTTTTGGTGCTTTTTACAACGTTTTGTGCGCCGCTTTGTCGCTTTACAACGTTTTTGGTGCTTTTTACAACGTTTTTGTCACCTTTTTCAATGTTGTCGCCTTTTTCAAAGTTTTTGGTGCTTTTTACAACGTTTTTGTCGCCTTTTTCAATGTTGTTGCTTTTTTCAATGTTTTTGTCTCCTTTTTCAACGTTTCTGGTGCTTTTTACAACGTTTTTGTCGCTTTTTACATTTTTGTCGCCTTTTTCAACATTTTTTGTTGCTTTTTACGTTTTTGTTGCCTTTTTCAAAGTTTTTGTTGCTTTTACATTTTGTCGCTTTTTTAACCGTTTTTGTCGGCTTTTTCAAAGTTGTTGCTTTTTACAACGTTTTTGTCGCCTTTCAATGTTGTAGCATGTTGTTGCTTTTCAATGTTTTTGTCTCTCCTTTTTCAACGCTTTTGGTGCTTTTTTACAACGTTTTTTGTCCTTTTCAAAGTTGTTGTTGCTTTTTTCAACGTTTTGTCGCCTTTTCAACGTTTTAGGGGTTTTTTCAATGTTTTGTGTCTTTTACAACGTTTTTGTCGCCTTTCCTGTTGTTGTTGTTTTTCCAACGCTTTTTGTCGCTCTTTTTTCAATGTTGTTGCTTTTTTCAATGTTTTTGTCTCCTTTTTCAACGTTTTTGGTGCTTTTTACAACGTTTTTGTCGCCTTTTTCAAAGTTGTTGTTGCTTTTCAACGCTTTTGTCGCCTTTCAACGCTTTTTTGCTTTTTTTTCATCGTTTTGTAACTTCGCTTTACAAACTTTTGTCGCCTTTTTCCAAGTTGTTGTTGCTTTTTACAACGTTTTTGTCGCCTTTTTCAATGTTGTTGCTTTTTTCAATGTTTTTGTCTCCTTTTCAACGTTTTTGCGCTTTTACAACGTTTTGTCGCCTTTTCACTGTTTTTTGGTGCTTTTTCGGTGTGTTTTGTCGCTTTTACAACGTTTTTGTCGCCTTTTTCAAAGTTGTTGTTGCTTTTTTCAACGTTTTTGTCGCCTTTTTCAAAGTTGTCATTTTTTTACAACGTTTTTGTCGCCTTTTTCAAAGTTTGTCTTTTTCAACATACTTTTGACCTAATCGTCCCTCTCCTACGCACTCTCCTGTTATAGACGTGCTAGGTATTTTTCTCTTAAGAGAGAGCCACCTTCTATAACGTTGAAAACTCTGGCTTTAGGCTCCACATACTTTCATAATCCCAACTAATCTCTTACGAGGCAAACGTGACTCGATCAAGGCCCACATGGATCAAACGCACGCATGTTTGGAGCCAAGGGAAGGAAGTCTGCTTTGTCAAGAAACTCACTGTTCCTGTGTGACAAGCACACACCCGCATACACAAGCTCGTAAAAAAACAAACAATAATACTTAAAGCAACAAACAGAGCCAGTAGCAGGATGCTGAACTGCCTTTACACCTTTCAGACTCGACTCCCTGAGAAAGTTCAGGCTGTTCCATTCACAGAAACGTGTTTGCTGTCCAACATATCAATACTGCCAAGGTGTGTGTGTGTGTGTGTGTGTGTGTGTGTGTGTGTGTGTGTGTGTGTGTGTGTGTGTGTGTGCGCGCGTGCGCGTGCATTCCTGTGAATTTTTGCACATCAATTTATGATTTAAAAATGGATTTTTATTTGTGTAAAGGGAGATTTTTATTCTCCAAAAGTTCAAAACTTTCTGCATATTCAAAATATCGCCACACGTTTCTGGATGTTTGTTTATTTTGTAGGAATCTTGTCCATCTACAACAACAAAATGAATGAATGACACCTCGTTAAAGCCAGAAGATCCAGCGTTTAAATCTTACATAAATCTCTTTTATTTTTCATATCCTGTTGTTGTCCTTTAACCCCCCCAGATTTAGTATTTTAAGTTGAGATCTCGACATTTCTGACTGCACTCGAAGGCAGCTTCATTTCACTGAGATATATATATATATATATATATATATATACATACATATATATACACATATATATACATATATATACATACATACATATATATACATATATATATACATATATATACATACATACATATATACATATATATATATATACATATATACATACACATACATACACACACACACACACACACACACACACACACACACACACACACACACACACACACACACACACATATACACAGTATGTGAATACTCACTCATTCTTCCATTTCCACACCTCAGTCGAAACTCCTGCTGGCGAGGTCCTGTCCGTGCTTGCCTCCTTCGTTCAGCAGCCTCCACCACCGTCTGCACCACACACACACACACACACACACACACACACACACACACACACACACACACACACACACACACACACACACACACACATTTGTTTCACTATCTTTGTGGGGACCCGTCATTGACATAATTCATTCCCTAGCCCCTTACCCTAACCTTAACCATCACAACTAAATGTCTAACCTTAACCCTTACCCTAACCTTAACCATCACAACTAAATGCCTAACCTTAACCCTTACCTTAACCATCACAACTAAATGCCTAACCTTAACCCTTACCCTAACCTTAACCATCACAACTAAATGCCTAACCTTAACCCTTACCCTCACCCTAACCATAACCTAATTCTAACCCTAATCCTAAAACCAAGTCTTAACCCTCAAACAGCCCTTTAAACTTGTGGGGTCCAGCATTTTGGGCCCCACAAGGCTGTGCAGACCCCACAAGTATACTGGACTCCCCGGTTTTTGGACCCCACGAATATAGTAAAACAAGCAGTATTACCAACTAGGTGTCTGGTGTGACGTTTTTTCATTTCATGTTTCTTTGAACAGGGACAGATGCTCAGACATAGACATACGTCTGTGCAACAAATCTCCAATGTTCAGCATCACAGCATTCATAGCTGTTGCTAATTTCCAAAGCCCGTCCCTAGAAGAGCTTTTAAACAGTCGTGAAAACAAACATTAAACATTGCCGCATTTTGAAATACAGGTGAATCCTGACTGACTTTGATGATCCCCTAGACCAGAGGGCCACACTGGAAAAAGAGAATCACACCAAGGGCCAGACATGGAGAGATTATTGACATGTGTTTTACTGCATGTCACTTTTTTTTATTAAACATTTTGGTAGCTTTTTTCCTCATTTTTGTTCCGACTTTTTTGTGGCTTTCTCAGACATTTCTCACCTTTTCTTTTTTTTTTTTTTTTTTGTAAATTTGTTGCTTTTTCCGACATTTTCGTATGCTTTTTTGTCGCATTTTTGTTGACATGAAGCCCTTTGTTGACATGAGAAGTGCCCCTTCAGTTGTGATATTCAAAGCCAAGGCTCAAAACTCACCTTTTTACATTGGCCTTCCCGGCATCTTAATCGTCTTATCCTGCTATGTTTGTAATTAAGTTTGTCTTTCGATGTCCTTTTTAGCCTAAATCACTGATTTGTACGTGTGTTTTATTTTTATTTTATTTTATTACCCTGTGGCTAATGCGCTATGTACAGCACTTTGGTCAGCGTGAGCTGTTTTTAAATGTGCTATAGAAATAAACTTTACTTACTTTACAAAAGTGGCAAATCAAGCAAAACAATGATACATTTTTTTTTAACAACAATCTGTTTCACAGCCTGAATAATTCGTTACCTTCCTAAAATAATGGCCTAAGTTGTTTCAACATTTTTGTCGCTTTTTTCAACTTTTTTGTCGCTTTTTTCAACATTTTTGTCGCTTTTTCAATGTTTTTGTCGCCTTTTTTTCAAAAAAAAAAATCGCTAAATCACTGATTTGTACGTGTGTTTTATTTTTATTTTATTACCCTGTGGCTAATGCGCTATGTTCAGCACTTTGGTCAGCGTGAGCTGTTTTTAAATGTGCTATAGAAATAAACTTTACTTACTTTACAAAAGTGGCAAATCAAGCAAAACAATGATACATTTTTTTTTTAACAACAATCTGTTTCACAGCCTGAATAATTCGTTACCTTCCTAAAATAATGGCCTAAGTTGTTTCAACATTTTTGTCACCTTTTTCAACATTTTTGTTGCTTTTTTCAACTTTTTTGTCGCTTTTTTCAACATTTTTGTCGCTTTTTCAATGTTTTTGTCGCCTTTTTTTCAAAAAAAATCGCTAAATCACTGATTGTAATGCGGTGTTTTATTTTTATTTTATTACCCTGTGGCTAATGCGCTATGTTCAGCACTTTGGTCAGCGTGAGCTGTTTTTAAATGTGCTATAGAAATAAACTTTACTTACTTACTTTACAAAAGTGGCAAATCAAGCAAAACAATGATACATTTTTTTTTTAACAACAATCTGTTTCACAGCCTGAATAATTTGTCACCTTCCTAAAATAATGGCCTAAGTTTTTCAACATTTTTCGCTTTTTCAATGTTTTTGTCGCCTTTTTCAACATTTTTGTTGCTTTTTCAATGTTTTCGTCGCCTTTTTCAACGTTTTTGTCGCTTTTTTCAACAATTTTGTCGCTTTTTCAATGTTTTTGTCACCTATTTCAACATTTTTGTCGCCTTTTTCAATGTTTTTGTCGCCTATTTCAACATTTTTGTCGCTTTTTCAACGTTTTTGTCGCCTTTTTCAACGTTTTTGTCGCTTTTTTCAACATTTTTGTTGCTTTTTCAATGTTTTTGTCGCCTTTTTCAACGTTTTTGTCGCTTTTTTCAACATTTTTGTCGCCTTTTTCAACATTTTCGTTGCTTTTTCAATGTTTTTGTCGCCTTTTTCAAAGTTTTTGTCGCTTTTTTCAACATTTTTGTCGCCTTTTTCAACATTTTCGTCGACTTTTTCAATGTTTTTGTCGCTTTTTCAATGTTTTTGTCACCTATTTCAACATTTTTGTCGCCTTTTTCAATGTTTTTGTCGCCTATTTCAACATTTTTGTCGCTTTTTCAGCGTTTTTGTCGCCTTTTTCAACGTATAGGCCATTATTTTATGAAGGTGACGATATGTAACTCTCTGCTTCTTCTGGGTGGAACCTCTGAGTCTCAGAGTCGGCAAATCTGCCATATTCTGCTTTTAATGTCAGGCAATTGCAGTTTAGAAAACACTTTCCTGTGTTTTTTGGTTTGGTTTGGCGCACAAACTTAGGCGGGCCATAAATTACGGGCCGGATCTAAATCTGCAAGGGGCCGGATCTGGCCCGCGGGCCTCGAGTTTGGACACGTGCCCTAGATCTTTCTTTTAGTGTTATGAAAAACCATCCAAGTCTTGGATAATAAGGCTATGTTATGAAAACAGCAGTTGGGTCAAAGTCCAGCATACGATACGGTGTGAAGAGGGTGGTTTTATTGTATGGTTTTATTGTTCAGCGTGTGTGTAATCATTAACCAGTCGGACTCAAAGTTGAAGGTTGGTTCAGAGTTAGTTTTATAGAAGCTTAATCTGTTCACGTGAGAACGTCTGTATGTGTCTGTAGCCTGTCCTGATAAGTCTGTTTGTTACTTTTTGCATCAGTTATTTAGTTTTATTTTGAGAAACTAACCCTGTGTCTTTGGAGTCCTTCCAGCTACCGAATAAACTACTTTTTTAGGCTACAAAGCACACCTTCTTTTTCTGTTTTGTATATTGTAAATTGTATATTTTCTATAAATAAGAATCCGTGCATAAGTGAGCGTCTGTCTCGCACGCAGAGCTGAAAGCAGTTTGCCGGGCGCACGTGTTTCTCTTATCAGGAAGGCAGGAAGGTAAACATTTGCTTTGCAGGTTAAACACGGGGATGTGGGAGAACTCAGATTTGGCGTCTCTTCCCCTTTTTTTTGTATCGATCCCTTCCCTCCCTTCTGTCTATTTCTGTCAGCTGTTGTGTTTTTGCCTCATCAGAAAGTTGTGTTTTAAAATCCTGAATTGATTTTCACTCATCTTGAGCCGCTGACACACCAAGCCGGACTAGAGCTGGGCAATATATCGATATTATATCGATATATCGTGATATGAGATGAAAGATATCGTCTTAGATTTTGGATATCGTAATATGGCATAAGTGTCTTTTCCTGATTTTAAAGGCTGCATTACAGTAGAGTGATGTAATTTTCTGAACTTGCCAGACTTTAAAGATGCTCTTTTAGGCTACAACATTTTTCGTCACATACAGCAAACATCTCCTTTTTCAGCTTCCTTTCGTTTTTGTTGCTGTTTTTCTCCTCTCTATCTGCTAGCTGTCTGTCTCCTTAACAAACTTAAAACACCCCCCTCACTATCTGCTAGCTGTTTGTTTCCTCAACACACAAAACCCCCCCCCCCTCCTTCCTGTCTTTCCTGCCCTGAACACACTGTAAAAAATATCTCCTCACTATCTGCTAGCTGCCTGTCCTCTGAACACACTGTAAAAAATATCTCCTCACTATCTGCTAGCTGTCTGTCTCCTGAACACACTGTAAAAAACATCTCCTCACTATCTGCTAGCTGTCTGTCCTCTGAACACACTGTAAAAAACATCTCCTCACTATCTGCTAGCTGCCTGTCCTCTGAACACACTGTAAAAACATCTCCTCACTATCTGCTAGCTGTCTGTCCTCTGAACACACTGTAAAAAATATCTCCTCACTATCTGCTAGCTGCCTGTCCTCTGAACACACTGTAAAAACATCTCCTCACTATCTGCTAGCTGCCTGTCCTCTGAACACACTGTCCAAAAATATCTCCTCACTATCTGCTAGCTGCCTGTCCTCTGAACACACTGTAAAAACATCTCCTCACTATCTGCTAGCTGCCTGTCCTCTGAACACACTGTAAAACATCTCCTCACTATCTGCGCTAGCTGCCTGTCCTCTGAACACACTGTAAAAACATCTCCTCACTATCTGCTAGCTGCCTGTCCCCTGAACACACTGTAAAAACATCTCCTCACTATCTGCTAGCTGCCTGTCCCCTGAACACACTGTAAAAACATCTCCTCACTATCTGCTAGCTGTCTGTCCCCTGAACACACTGTAAAAACATCTCCTCACTATCTGCTAGCTGCCTGTCCCCTGAACACACTGTAAAAAACATCTCCTCACTATCTGCTAGCTGTCTGTCCCCTGAACAAACTGTAAAAAACATCTCCTCACTATCTGCTAGCTGTCTGTCCCCTGAACACACTGTTGAAAAAGGAAAGGGGATAAAGGGCAGATAAAAATAGGAAGCATGACAGGTTCCATCCTATTGAACACGAACACATAACAAAACTGCAGCATCAGGGTTTCAAGGGTGCAAATAAACCAAAGTCATGTTTTGAAAATTTGCTGACTGTAAGTTTAAAATCGCACGATGTGAGGGAAAACCAAAGGAACGAAGACCGAACCAAAACCTGCACTGTCATGAACCCTGAATCAGCAAAAAAAACAAAAAAAAACACCAAAAGATGAATCACTTTTTTTCAGAACAGCCACTGAAATGTCACGTTTCGCAAAACGACTAAATTCCTCTTTCAGTTCCTCCTTTTTTTTTTTTTAAACATGAGACGATATCAGTTACCTAATCACAGAGTTCACCAACAGTCACACGAAAGAAACACAGAACGGAAACTGCCTCGTCATTTCACGCTAAAACCAACATTAAAATAGAGCTGAATGAGCAATATGAGTGTGTAGATCGTTAGCTTAGCTTAGCACAAAGACTGGAAACGGGGGGTGGAAACTGTTAGCCTGCTTCTGTATCAGCAGCTCTTTAAACACATATCATCACGTGTTTTAATCTGCCCCGAGACTCTGGTTACACAAGTTACCCCCCTGATATTCGCACTATCACAGATGTAGCTCTTTTTAGGTCCAAACTCAAAACGTATCCGTTTCGTCTGGCCTTTAATACGTAGCAGTGGTGTGACAATTTCATTCTTTTGTTTCTGTGTAACCTTTTAATCCGATTTTACTGTTTTCTATGTTCGTTCTTTCTATTGTATGACATGTGTTTCTCATGTTAAGCACTTTGGATACCTGCTGGTTTTTGTAAAGTGCTATATAAATAAATTTTGATTGATTGATTGTAGAGAAACTAATGTGAGAATAACGAGGTCTCCAAGACCACACAAGTGATTAAAAAGTTGTCAAATGGTTCCATTGACAAGACCAAAGTGATGCGAGTGTCAAGTTTCTCTCTTTTCTGTCTCAGTGGGATCATGAAGCCGGGTCTGAACGCCATCATGGGAGCGACAGGAAGCGGCAAGTCATCGTGAGTGTCTTTTGTTAACTCGCACTTTACTTGAGTATTGAACATTTTTATGCAACTTTTATACGGTACTTTCAATCCAATCCAATCCACTTTATTTCTATAGCACATTTTACAAACACAAAGTTTCCAAAGTGCTGCACAGAAGACTCAGAACATACAAACAATAAATATAAAATATAGAAAGAATAAAAGAATAAACACCACAGTGGACCACATAACACACAGAATTAAAAGCCAAAGAATAAAAGTGTGTCTTTAGACGTGCATTAAAACGCTCAACTGTAGGGTCAGTTCGGACATGGAGGGGCAGGGCTTTCCAGAGTTTAGGTCCAACCACAGAAAAGGCCCTGTCCCCCACGTGTTAAAGTGATCGTTCGGAGTAATTTCACCCTAGGGTCCTTTGCACCATGACCTCGAAGCCAAACACCCCCTCGAGAAGCTTTTTTCACCTGGGTCGAACATTGGGAGAGTTAGCTAGAGTAGCGTTATCAGCTGAATAGCTTAGCGCATGGGCTAATGGACCCACGTTTGTATCTTGTAAGTTACCCCACTAATAATGCCCGAAATGATACCAAACTTCTACTGTAGTACATATAGGTTATGCTCTCATAAAACGATGGATTGGAAAGTCTGTAACTACACCAGAAGTTTATGAACACTTGCCTGCTAGCTTCTGCTCTCTGTTGCTGCTGCTACCTGCAGTTAGACGAGTGCTTAGGGACCGTCTACAAATTACTACACCGAAAAGAGATGCAACACAAATATTTATTAATTCAATGATTAAATAAGGTAATGTCTCCAAACTTACCTCAATTATTACTTGTCTCCTGCTAGTTATACTACAGCACTTACTTTTAAAAAAAAAGTTAAATTAATAAATATTTTTGTTGCATCTCTTTTCGGTGTTGTAATTTGTAGACGGTCCCTAAGCACTCGTCTTACAGCAGCAACAACAACAGCAGAGAGCAGAAGCCAGCAGGCAAGTGTTATTTACATAAACTTCTGGTGTGCTTACAAACTTTACAATCCATCGTTTTATGAGAGCATAACCTATTTGTACTACTGTAGACGTTTGGTATCATTTCCGATTATTAGTGGGGTAACTTACGAGATACAAACGTGGGTCCATTAGCCCCTGCGCTAAGCTATTCAGCGGCTAATGCTACTCTACGCTAACTCTCCCAATGTTCGACCCAGGTGTAAAAAGCTTCTGGGGGGGTGTTTGGCTCGAGGTCATGGTGCAAAGGACCCTAGGGTGAATTACTCCGAACCATCACTTTAAGTCTTGACTTGGGGACCACAAGCTGGAGCTGGCCCTCTGACCTCCGCGTCCGCGCTGGCGTATAAATTTGGATGAGGTCCGAAATATATGTTGGGGCCAGTCCATTCGCAGCTTTAAAAACAAACCAATAAAATCTTGAAATCAATCCTAAAACTAACAGGGAGCCAATGCAATGAGGTACTTTGACTCCACTACATCTAAAGCAGGGGTGTCAAACTCATGGGCCACCCCTCCCCCCCCCCTAATTTGATCTCAAGTGGGCCGGACCAACGAACTACTCCAGAAAGCTCCAGAAACTTTAGCCGCCAAAGAGTTTCTTGTCAGCTCGATGTTGGCAAACGCACGTTGCTTCTGCTACGACAGCTATTTAAGGCAGTTTTTGCTGCCACTGCGTCTCGTTCTAAGGCCATCGTAGGAAAGAGAGTAAAGTTACGGACCTGGGAAAGAGGGCTTATATTCAGTAGGGCTGTGTTCGATTGAAGAAATCCTTAGTCGACTAACACTCATTCGGTTGTAGGGGAGCGCGGGGCACAAAGTAACGCGGGGTTAAATGTAACACGGGTTTTTTAGGTGGTTGCACAAGGTAGAACTGGATGTGCTTCAGGGCATGTAATGGCGTCGCCATTAGACGTGTTCCAGACAATTTGGAATTATGTTTACTTCGGTTGTCTCCGAGAGAGAGAAGAAATTGTGTTTTGGCGTCATAAAAGTATTTTTTTTGGTCAGAAGTATTTCTCTATTTCTAAAGAGTGTGTGAAAGTCAGTGTATCTAATCTTATATTGCCTTGAGCACCGTCCTCTCGGCTAAAACATCGTACCATTTTAAAAGATGTGACCATCGCTTAGCGAGTGCTAGTACGAGGTACGAAGTACGCATGGCGGCTAGTTATGTAACGCTGTTACACACTAAGGGCGCACCATAATTATATGCCATTTCTAATTCATAAAGTATTCAATTTGCATTAATGTTTCAAAACCAATATTTTGAAAGTATTAAAGTACTGCGTGAACAACTATGTATTGCATTTCTTTTGTCCAGAGAATGAGAATTTTTTTTATTATTATTTATTACATTTTATTTTTAATTTTTTTAATTTTTATTATTTTTTAATAGATCCATAAATTAAACTATTATATTATGCAGAGTTTAGTAAAAACGTGTTTTATACAGTTTTATTAGGTGTATAGCACAATGCTATTGAATTATTTGTGTTAAATCCAACTTTTTAACAAGTGTTAGAACTAACCCTCTATCTGTTACAACTAACTCCGCATATGGGGCAGGTTGTAAATATCGGGAAAAAAAAAAAAACATTTCCAAAAAAATTGCCTTTGTAGCAGAGATATGTATGTTGCTTGTATAAAAATATGGGCAGTAAAACTCGAATGGTTTGAGAAATATTTAGCCAAAACCAAAAAGTGTTACTTTGTGCCCCGCGCTCCCCTATCGACTAATCGATTAGTTGATTTAATCGACAGATCTGTAAATCTGAGTTCCTCCGCAAAGAGTCGTGCAAAAAGCACCACTTTAATTCCTGTTTGCCAGAGATGAGCTCGTACGTTTCTTGGAAATAAGTCATTCAGCATCAAACATGACTAATGGACAAAAGAAATCTAAGTTGACTGAGACCAAAACGACCGATTAGTCGACTAATCGACTAAGAGGGAGCAGCCCTACTTCCATCTATTCATCAAAATAACTAAATGCATAGAAAGAAATCCCTTTAACCCTTGTGTGGTGTTCATATGTTTGTTACACAGCCGATGTTGGTGGACCCACCACATTATTATTATTATTATTATTATTA
>NC_053125.1:28495072-28505072 GCF_010015445.1 Perca fluviatilis | reverse complement strand
CCTGACTCCACTCCCAACTGTGCAATCACATAACTAATAGCATGAGAAGTTAAGTTATAGAATAAAGTTAAAGGTTCCATGACATGGTGCTCTTTGGATGCTTTTATATAGACCTTAGTGGTCCCCTAATACTGTATCTGAAGTCTCTTTTATATAGACCTTAGTGTTCCTCTAATACTGTATCTGAAGTCTCTTTTATATAGGCCTTAGTGGTCCCCTAATACTGTATCTGAAGTCTCTTTTATATAGGCCTTAGTGGTCCCCTAATACTGTATCTGAAGTCTCTTTTATATAGACCTTAGTGGTCCCCTAATACTGTATCTGAAGTCTCTTTTATATAGACCTTAGTGGTCCCCTAATACTGTATCTGAAGTCTCTTTTATATAGGCCTTAGTGGTCCCCTAATACTGTATCTGAAGTCTCTTTTATATAGGCCTTAGTGGTCCCCTAATACTGTATCTGAAGTCTCTTTTATATAGACCTTAGTGGTCCCTAATACTGTATCTGAAGTCTCTTTTATATAGGCCTTAGTGGTCCCCTAATACTGTATCTGAAGTCTCTTTTATATAGGCCTTAGTGGTCCCTAATACTGTATCTGAAGTCTCTTTTATATAGACCTTAGTGGTCCCCTAATACTGTATCTGAAGTCTCTTTTATATAGACCTTAGTGGTCCCTAATACTGTATCTGAAGTCTCTTTTATATAGGCCTTAGTGGTCCCCTAATACTGTATCTGAAGTCTCTTTATATAGACCTAGTTAGTGGTCCCCAAATACTGTATCTGAAGTCTCTTTTTATATAGGCCTTAGTGGTCCCCTAATACTGTATCTGAAGTCTCTTTATATATGAACCTTAGTGGTCCCCTAATACTGTATCTGAAGTCTCTTTTATATAGACCTTAGTGGTCCCCTAATACTGTATCTGAAGTCTCTTTTATATAGACCTTAGTGGTCCCTAATACTGTATCTGAAGTCTCTTTTATATAGACCTTAGTGGTCCCCTAATACTGTATCTGAAGTCTCTTTTATATAGACCTTAGTGGTCCCCTAATACTGTATCTGAAGTCTCTTTTATATAGACCTTAGTGTTCCTCTAATACTGTATCTGAAGTCTCTTTTATATAGGCCTTAGTGGTCCCCTAATACTGTATCTGAAGTCTCTTTTATATAGGCCTTAGTGGTCCCCTAATACTGTATCTGAAGTCTCTTTTATATAGGCCTTAGTGGTCCCCTAATACTGTATCTGAAGTCTCTTTTATATAGACCTTAGTGTTCCTCTAATACTGTATCTGAAGTCTCTTTTATATAGGCCTTAGTGGTCCCCTAATACTGTATCTGAAGTCTCTTTTATATAGACCTTAGTGGTCCCCTAATACTGTATCTGAAGTCTCTTTTATATAGACCTTAGTGTTCCTCTAATACTGTATCTGAAGTCTCTTTTATATAGGCCTTAGTGGTCCCCTAATACTGTATCTGAAGTCTCTTTTATATAGGCCTTAGTGGTCCCCTAATACTGTATCTGAAGTCTCTTTTATATAGGCCTTAGTGGTCCCCTAATACTGTATCTGAAGTCTCTTTTATATAGACCTTAGTGTTCCTCTAATACTGTATCTGAAGTCTCTTTTATATAGGCCTTAGTGGTCCCCTAATACTGTATCTGAAGTCTCTTTTATATAGACCTTAGTGTTCCTCTAATACTGTATCTGAAGTCTCTTTTATATAGACCTTAGTGGTCCCCTAATACTGTATCTGAAGTCTCTTTTATATAGACCTTAGTGTTCCTCTAATACTGTATCTGAAGTCTCTTTTATATAGGCCTTAGTGGTCCCCTAATACTGTATCTGAAGTCTCTTTTATATAGGCCTTAGTGGTCCCCTAATACTGTATCTGAAGTCTCTTTTATATAGGCCTTAGTGGTCCCCTAATACTGTATCTGAAGTCTCTTTTATATAGGCCTTAGTGGTCCCCTAATACTGTATCTGAAGTTACGTTATTGAATAAATAAGAAGCTAGAGATAAAATATATACCAACCAGACTACACAGTCACATTCACTTGGTTTGGCTTCTTTACTTTCTACTAGAGCCCGACCAATATATCGGCTGATATTAGGCATTTTCCAAACTATTGGTATCGGCATTTATAAATTTAAATAAAAACGGATTTATTTTGTTTTAACAGTCAACAGTTAACAGTCCTCACGTTTTCTTCCCACCTCTTTAACATCCCTCAGCTGCTGTCTATTCCTTGTTGTGTATTAACTTAATTAATAAAGTAACTTTAAATGTTAAATGGTCAGGTTTTCCACGGCCCGGCTCAGACTGCGCTGGACTATTTCTCCGACATCGGTAGGAACGTTGTAATGAATCCAGTATAACACGACGGGGTGATGTGAAAGTGGGTGTAATTAGGGTCTGGAACTTCATTTCCCAGGATACACCTGTGAGCCGCACAACAACCCTGCTGACTTCTTCCTGGACATTATTAACGGAGACTCAACCGCTGTGGCCCTCAGTAGCGTGGACAAAGAAGGTGTGGGTCAGGGTATTTTTGTATTTTTTTCGAATTTAGTTTTCTCTGTTTGAAGACAGACAGACAGACAGACGCACAATCAGACAGACAGACACACACGCACACAAACACACACACAAAGACACAAACAAACACACAGACACACACACACAGACACACACACACACACAGACACACACACAGACAAAGACACACAAACGCACACACAGACTAGAATTTAGTTTTCTCCGTTTGGAGACAGACAGACAGACGCACGCACAATCAGACAGACAGACGCACACACACACAAAGACACACACACACAAAGACACACAGACACACACACAGACACACACACAGACACACACACAAACAAACACACACAGACAGACACACACACACAGACTAGAATTTAGTTTTCTCCGTTCGGAGACAATCAGACAGACAGACAGACACACACACACAAGCACAATCAGACAGACAGACAGACGCACAATCAGACAGACGCACACACACGCACAATCAGACAGACAGACACACACACACACACACACACAAAGACACAAACAAACACAGACACACACACACACAGACAAAGACACACACACACACACAGACAAAGACACAAAGAAGGTGTGTTAAATGGGCTTGGGTCAGATTTGTAATTTGGATTTTTTTGAATTTAGTTTTCTCCATTTGGAGACAGACAGACAGACAGACAGACAGACAGACAGACGTTTGGACGATTCTGAATTCTTCTTTCTTTCTTTCTTTCTTTCCTTCCTCCAGATCCAGATTCAGACTTGGCGTCGAAGTCCAAACGTGGTATCGAGGACAAACTCGTAGAGGAATATAGAAACTGCCAATACTTCCGACAGACCAAAGCAGAGCTGGGTAGATACAGAAACCTCTCATCCATCTCTCGTTAATGTTAATGGTGCACGATATATATCGGCCGCTGATATGGTCTTTTTTTTTCACGACATCGATGTCAAATTATATATATAATTATATAAATATAATTTTTTTTCTTCTGAAAATCTGATGAGTCATATTTTGCACACAGGGAAAGGTGCCCAATATCAGTCCTCTCGGAAAATAAATCGCAAAAGTAAAGAAAAAAAAAATAGAAAAAGGAAAATAATTCTTTATTTGATTATCATAAAAATTAGTTTTCTATACAGACATCGGTAAATATCGGTATCGGCCTGAACGGCAATATTAATATCTGTTATCGGTATCGGCCACAGTTTTCACATCGGTGCATCGCTAACATTGACCAACAAAAACCTGGTCTGAGGTCAATGACGCAGCATTTCATTGTAATTTTAACAGGAAGTTAGTAAAATGCTTCTAGGCTCGTGCACAGAGGGCCTAATTTACTAACACTAG
This sequence comes from Perca fluviatilis, assembly GCF_010015445.1. Lineage (NCBI taxonomy): Eukaryota > Metazoa > Chordata > Actinopteri > Perciformes > Percidae > Perca > Perca fluviatilis. The sequence goes on along the minus strand of NC_053125.1, from coordinate 28,501,172 downwards.
CGCAGTTTGCGCTGCGTCTGTTTATGCGAGTTCGGTAATAGCACACGCTATGCTTCCACATTTTGCGTAGTATTTATCAACCCTGACGCCCATCAGCCAATCAGCGTCTTTCTCCGCCCACTATACCGTAGATTGCGCTGTAGCAAAGCGGTACTGTTGCTATGATACGGCTGAGTGCAGACTGCGATATTCCCACTGCTGATGCTAGGACTGTTTGAAATGATCCTGATGCCAGTATACAGTACAGGCCAAAAGTTTGGACACACCTTCTCATTCAATGTGTTTCTTTATTTTCATGACTATTTACATTGTAGATTCTCACTGAAGGCATCAAAACTATGAATGAACACATATGGAATTATGTACTTAACAAAAAAGTGTGAAATAACTGAAAACATGTCTTATATTTTAGATTCCTCAAAGTAGCCACCCTTTGTTTTTTTTGATAACTCTGCAAACCCTTGGTGTTCTCTCAATGAGCTTCATGAGGTAGTCACCTGAAATGGTTTTACCTTCACAGGTGTGCTTTGTCAGGGTTAATTAGTGGAATTATTCCCCTTATTAATAAAAAAGCAAAGGGTGGCTACTTAGAAGAATCTAAAATATAAGACATGTTTTCAGTTATTTCACACTTTTTTGTTAAGTACATAATTCCATATGTATTCATTCATAGTTTTGATGCCTTCAGTGAGAATCTACAATGTCAATAGTCATGAAAATAAAAAGGAAACCCATTGAATGAGAAGGTGTGTCCAAACTTTTGGCCTGTACTCTAGGCGAGGCTAACGTTAGCTCAAAACGCCATTAGCATCTAGTAGGCTACTTGGGTACATTGGGTAGTGACATTGAGATCGTATTCTGAATGAGCCGCCACGACAGTCTGGCTTTGAATTTCCGGAGAAAACAAACCCATGTGACGACGCCTTCGTCCAATCTGCTGCCCGGTTTTAATTTTTTGGGACGACAACACAGAATAGCGCCGCCTGCTGCTATGGAGACGTATTACATCTCTTCTCGTCTCTTCGGTGTGTTCTGAGGAACCTTTTGGACCGACTCGGGGAGACCGATCAGTCCCACTGACCTTTACTGCCGACTGGTCCAAGGTCCAACCACGCCTGGCTTTTAAAGGGAATGGGAGATGATCTCTGATTGGTTGATGAATGGGAGATGATCTCTGATTGGTTGATGAATGGGAGATGATCTCTGATTGGTTGATGAATGGGAGATGATCTCTGATTGGTTGATTGCATGTTACGCCCAAAACACACCTCTGATTAATGAAGACACTAAGTACAACCCTTTAGGACCAGGCGCCATCAGAACTTCTCTGCTACCGGTTATCTCGATGAACCGACTCCTCACATTTTGCGTAACAGTAACGCACATGAACGTGCTTCTTTAAGTGCACGTAAACGCACCGAACGTCTCGAAACCGCTGAAGTGATTTAGAAACAGTTTCTTGAAAAAAACCAGACCAAATTCTGAGCATCAAAATATTCTTATAGTATTAAAAGTAAAAGTCCAGGAACCATTTCAGAATGGCTGTAATGACTTTGTAAACTGCTGGGTAGCTTGTCAATTGTAGGGCTGCTCCCTCTTAGTCGATTAGTCGACTAATCGGTCGTTTTGGTCTCAGTCAACTTAAGATTTCTTCAGTCATGTTTTATGCTTATTTCCAAGAAACGTACGAGCACATCTCTGGTAAACACTAGAATTAAGGGTTGACATTTTTACCTTAATAGATATCACCGTGAAACCTACTTTGATTACTTTCATTAAGGCAATTATTTCTTGTATTACACTTGTGTTTTCTGAAATGTTGTGTTTAAATATGCAAAGGAGGCTATTATCTTATTCAATATATGCATCCTTTTAGCATGACTCTTTGCGGAGAAACTCAGATTAACAGATCTGTCGATTTAAATCAACTAATCGATTAGTCGATACAGTTGAATGAGTGTTAGTCGACTGAGAATTTCTTCAATCGAACACAGCCCTAATCAACTGACCGTATTTAAAAAAAAAAAAAACATCTGTCAACTTCTTCTTCTGTGTCTCTCTCAGAGAGGATCGTTCAGGGTAAGCCAACGACCACCGTTCGCCGCTCCAGAACCATCACCTACAACACGGGCTTCCTGACCCAGTTCAGATGGGTTCTCAAGAGGACGTTTCGCAACCTCATGCTCAACCCCCAGACCTCCTTCGCTCAGGTACGAGCATCGAGCAGGCTGCTTTAATTTTGAAGCTCTTCATGCCCTGGTCCCCAGCCACATAGCTGATATCATTCATCTTCATGTAGCCCCCCAGGTCCCTCAGATCCTCTAGCCAAGGCCTCCTCCAGGTCCCTCAGATCCTCTAGCCAAGGCCTCCTCCAGGTCCCTCAGATCCTCTAGCCAAGGCCCCCTCTCATTCCCCCCTGCTCTGGCATTACCCCCTCTATCTCGCCCTGCTCTGGCGTTTCCCCCTCTCATTCCCCCTGCTCTGGCGCCTTTTCTCATTCCCCCTTATATTCCTCTCATTCCTGTCCCATGCACCTCTCTCTCTGGCTCCCTCCCCCCATTCCTCTCTGCCTCTAGCATCCCCCTCCCTGCCATAGCATTTCCCTCTCATTCCCCTGCAGCACTCTCGTCCCTCCTGTTTCAATGCTCTCTGGCCCCTCATGCTTCCTGGCCCTGCCTGGCTTCCTGCCCCCAGCTCCACACCCCTCTACTCCCCCTACTCCGCTTCCTCTCTACTTTCCTCCTCTCATGCGCTCCCCTCCCATTCCCCCTGTTCCAGCCTTTCCCCTTCCTCATTCCCCTGCTCCATGTTCTCTCTCTTTCTCCCTGTTTCAGGCCTCTCCCTCATCCCCTGCCCATGCCTCCTCCTCATTCCCCCTGCTCCCCCGCCCCTCCCATTCCCCTGCTCCAGACACCCCTCCTCATTTCCCCCCTGCTCTTCCAGTTTCCTCTCATTCCCTCCCCTGCTCTCAGCATTACCCCCTCCTCATTCCCCCCTGTTCCCCACACCCTCCCATTCCCCCTGCTCTGTGTTTCCCCTCATTCCCCCTGCTCTGGTGACATTTCTCCCTTCCCCCCCATTCCCCTGTTAACACTCTCCTCATTCCCCCTGTTTCCCATACCCTTCTCCATTCCCTCCTGTTTCCATAAGTATTCCCCCGGCTTTCCCTCTGCTCCATGCTACTCCCCCCGCCATTCCCCCCTGCTCTGGCGTTACCCCCGCTCATTCCCCCTGCTTTCCAGTACCCCCCGCTCATTCCCCCTGCCCCGCTATCCCCCGGCCATTCCCCCTGCTCCTGCTTCCCCCTCATTCCCCCGTGTTCTCTGGCGTTTCCCCCTCTCATTCCCCCTGCTCTGGCATTACCCCCTCTCATTCCCCCCTGCTCTGGAGATCAGAGATCGCTTTCGGCTCACAACTGTCATGTCTTTGTGCTGGTGTCATGATGTGGTTAAAAGACAAAAACATTTGTAATTAAAGAGCTGTATCAATGTTCTCATCTAACTCTTCCCCAGAAAACGACTTAGCCTGCCCCCCAAAATGTCGAAATGTTCCTTTTTAAGATGCAGGACATTCACTTCAGCGGTGCATACTAATAAATGCTGACTATAAGTGTGTTTCTATTCTGTTTAGATAGCAGTAACTTTGTTCCTCGCTCTGGTCGTAGGAGCCATTTTCTTTGGTGTTAAGGACGATCAAAGTGGAATACAGAACAGGTATTTCTTTCTACTGTGGTCTGATTTTTTATTGTATAATTAAGTATTTGGTGCGACTGCCGTTATCAACAAGTGACTGTTTTTAATATCCTTCTGCCATCTAGTGGCTCTTATTGAGACATAGTGCATCTTTTTTGTTTTTCTGGGTCAAAATGTAAAACAAACTCCAACGTTTTGGTCGTCTTTTTTCGATATTTTTGTCAATTTTTCGTCACTTTTTTCAGTTTTTGTCGCTTTTTCCAATGTTTGTGCCACTTTTTTCAATGTTTGTGTCACTGTTTTCAATGTTTGTGTCACTTTTTACATTGTTTTTGTTACTTTTTATATTGTTTTTGTCACTTTTGTCTATTTTTGTCAGTTTTTCCAATATTTCTGTCACATTTTTCAGTTTTTGTCACTTTTTACAATGTTTTTATCAATTTTTCCATTGTTTTTGTCACTTTTTACAATGTTTTTGTCACTTTTGTCTATTTTTTGTCACTTTTTACAATGTTTTTGCCACTTTTTTCAATGTTTGTGTCACTTTCTACAATGTTTTTGTCACTTTTTACAATGTTTTTGTCACTTTTAAAATTTGGTTGAAAGAAACCCAAATTTCTGATATAGAAACTTTTTGAAAATGGGTCAAATTTGACCCGAGGACAACTGGAGGAAAATCAAAAGTCAGATCATGGATTTGGAGAGTCGTGACACCCCTAATTATTACATTAAAATATTCTCAAATTATGGTATTATGTGCTGGATGAAACTACATATGTGTCCGTCTGTGTACTGACGAGTTTTGTTGTTGCTGTTATTTCAGGATGGGCGCTCTCTTCTTCATCGTTGTGAATCAGTGTTTCAGCTCGCTCTCGGCTGCTGAACTCTTCATCGCGGAGAGGAAACTCTTCATGTGAGTTTGACACACAAACATACTCACGAGGACATCGTTGATTTCCATGAATCCCCATAACCCTAGTCCCGCATAGCCAGACCTTCCTCCACAGCGGTGCGAAGGAAGGTCTAACTAGTCCACACAGCATTCTGGGATGGGAGGAAAAACGTGCCCTGGTTTATCGGCATTTCTTTAAACCAATCACAATCGTCTTGGGGCGGGGCTAAGCTCCGCATGGAGCCTCGGCGCCTCTGCAAAATAGCCTCTGGAAGGAACTTGTTTTGGTGGAACATGTGTATGTTCAAAAGTTGTTTTAGTCGTGCAACAGAAAACTCAGATTGGACAGATAGTCTAGCTACCTGTCTGGATTTACCCTGCAGAGATCTGAGGAGCAGCAAATACACCGGAGGTTAGTACGCCAACACAGAGGAAGAGGAAGGAGACGGGACATCTGGGCAAAAATGAAAGACCTCCGGGGGAATATCCGGACGATCCCGGACATGAAACGTTGTCGATTTAAACTACCCTAACTCTAAAACCTTAACAAAACAATTTTAACATTATGGCATTTACGCTTTCTCAGTCAAATAATAAGATTAATTTCAATATATGCTATTTCAGTCCAAAAATCCTGTCCAACAAACCCAACAATAACACTGAAGCGCTGCCAAAAAAAGCCATGTTGGCCAATCAGAAGACATGAAATAAGCTATGAGCAGAAGGCTGCCTGGTAGGGCTGTGAATGACATTCAAGTAAACTGTGGGAACTTTGAGTTAAAGGAATGCTGTATTTCGGGAAGTACGAAAATACAGAAATCTTATCTTTCTGAAGTTTTATCAGTCAAACTTTTGGTGTGTTTTTCTCTCACCAGTCACGAGTACATCAGCGGTTACTACAGGGTGTCTGTGTACTTCCTGTCTAAGATCCTGTCTGACATCATCACGCTGAGGACCATCCCCGCCATGCTCTTCACCTGCGTGGCGTACTTCATGATCGGTGGGTATCCAGACACACGCGCTTACGCTACACTGCGAGCTTCGGTTGATTCACGACTTCATCTTAACCCTTGTGTGGTCCTTCGGGTCACTGGGACCCGAAGGACCACACAAGGGTTAAATAATCTAAATGAGTCGTTTATCGAGCAAGATCCTTTTTTCTCGAAACTTGTAGCTGGTTTTTTCACACTGTTTGTACGTTTTTATAGGTTAAGCCTCCTGTTTGTCCTCAGGTTAAATTTGAAACCAATTTTCAAACAGTTTCTACATCCGAAATTTGGGTTTCTTTCATCCAAATTTTAAAACAAAATAACGTGGATGGTTCGGGTACAGCGCTCTTCACAAGTTAAAGTGTTTTTATTCAATTTTATAGCATGTAAAGAAAAACTGATTTAAATTTTTTTTCCAAAAACAAAACAATTGGGGAATAAAGTGACAAAAACTTCAGGATAATCTTCAAAAACATCCAGAAAAGTGACAAAAACTTGGGAAAAGCTTTAAAAAAAAAAAAAAAAAA